>NW_022196897.1:80523656-80524115 GCF_008632895.1 Mastomys coucha | reverse complement strand
CTCTCTCTCTCTCTCTCTCTCTCTCCTCTCCTCTCTCTCTCTCTTTCTCTCTCTCTCTCTTTCTCTCCTCTCTCTCTCTCTCTCTTTCTCTTTCTCTCTCTCCTCTCTCTCTCTCTTTCTCTCTCTCTCCAGCAAGTCTAAATGGCAGTTGCATCTTTACAAAAAAACATAAACCCCAGTGCAGAAATATATGTCAAATTGCTAACTGTATTATGCTCATTGCTGGTACCTTGACCAGAGCCACTCCGGTGGAAGATCATTCACAGACTATAACTACTGAAGGGTATGAGTCACCGGGATCCACCAATAGTAGAGTGCAATTTCATGCTGTATAAACACATGAAACGGAGCTAACTGGAGAACACGATTTGTCTGCTGAGTCATCCAGCAAATATTTAACAATCTTACCCTAACCCCGGGTAAGACCTTACGTGACTGATTCTATGTACTCAAATTTTT
>NW_022196897.1:80493403-80523646 GCF_008632895.1 Mastomys coucha | reverse complement strand
AAAAAAAAAATCAATTGGTAAGCTGGTTTTCACAAGAGCCAAGGTTGTTTGGATTCATTTCCCAGGGAGATATATTGAACTTTAGGCTTTACATAATGTGTACACATTTAGCTCATGCTAAGAATTTTCAGTTCCATGTAGCTGAAACTCTTTGGAAAAGATAAACCTAATATAATTGTGTCTTTATTGTGTCTGGATTATTAAATAAAGCCATCCTTGTATGAATTGAGTGGAAGTGCCTCCCCTTGCTCTCTTGATTTGATCTTGCTTCAAACCTCAAAAGTCATGGTAAGTGTCTGGTTGCCTTTTTAGTAGCAGCTCTTCTAGCAAGAAGGGTCCTGAGTTGGAGGAGCAGAGTTCTACACCCAGCCCTGACTCTACAGGGACCTAGTTCTGTAGGAGAACAATGATGTCTGCAGTGTTCTTACATTAGACGTTTCCCTCTACTAATAGGCCTGTTTGCCTCTACTTTGTGGGCTCGAAGGAAAGTATAACAGTGCCCTGTCCCTTGAAGTTAGATGCAGCCCTGTGTGTCAGGCTGTTTGCTGTTACTGAGATAATCCACTGATGGAGAGAATGTTTATCTGAACCACATGTCCAGGACTGGCACCATATCCCACAGTGGGATGAGCCCCACTACCACCAAGATAACCAAGAAGATGCCCCCACGGACAACCCTTCAGACCAATCTGACAGAGGCAATTCCTCATCCGAGGTCCCCTCTTCCTAAGTGACTGTAGTCTGTGCCAGGTTGATAAAAAGCACGCAGCACAGACACTTGTGGAGGTCAGAGAAGAAAACAAAAACATTTGTGTTAAGACTTAAGTGGCAAAAAAAGGAACCAGTTACACAAGGGAACTCTCTGCCATATACCCAGGTCACTCACCTCCCCATGCCTCTATTTGCTCATCTGTAAAAATAAAAAGAACACTAGAACCTGCATTGAAGGCAGTGACATGGGGATTAATAGAGAGAGATTCCTGAAGCTGTTGCTTGGCATATAGTGACGACTTGGGAAGTAGCATATCACAGTGGGTCTATACCCACTTAGTCAAGCACTTTTTACTCTACAGCTCCCTCTGCCTTAGTTCCTGTGTCTAGGAACAGGAGCTCTCAATCCACGGACGCCCCCACCCCTACACCCTCCCTACTCCCCAGTTGCTACACCCTTCCCACCCCCACCTGCATCAGCCTGTGCCTGGAAACTCTACCAAACACTATCACTTCCCTGGCTTCTAAACAAGTTAAAAACAAAACCTTTAAGCAAACAAATGAGCAATGAACATGACTGTATTAATAAATGATAGAACAATTATCTTCTTACTAGGCATTCATAAATGTTTCAAGTCTCCTTTTCTGGAGACTGACGGGATGGTAATGAGGGATCATATTAGCATACAGACATCTATTGTCTCGTGGATTGTCCGTTTTGTTTTCTTTCCTTTATCTCCCTGTCTGAGCAGCAAAATGGTTTTCCTCAGCTTATACATGTCTATTTAGGCTCTGTTCTGTTGGGCAACCATATCAGCGAGTCTGGTCCTCTGCATCAAGGAGGTACTGGACCAATGCTAGCTTTCATTTGGCATCTCCTAATCTCTATGTGTTCCCTGCCTGTACAGATGCTCTTGTGGGTTTGAATGACTACTAAGGGCAGCTAACCCACAGATAACAGCTCAGGACTGTGCTGCTCCTCATTGTGCATCCAATCCGTCTCACGGGTGAGAGGTGTGGAGGGCCAGCCGTGGCCATGAGTGCTTCTACTCAGAAATGACAGGATGCTTCCTCTCAGAACTCACTGCCAATATCATGACTGAAGATGATGGGCCCCTCCCCCAAAGGCTCGTGTTTGACAATCTCAGTTCCTGCCTTAGTAGCATTCAGAGGTGAGGCTTAGAGAGGTTAATCAGATCATGGGGCTGACCTAATCTGGATAGATCCATTGCTGGGCTCATAATGTGGTCACTTCATTGGGAGGTGGGGCATAGTTGGAGAAAGTGGTCATTAAGGATGCCCTTGAAGGGAATGTCTTGCCCTGCATCCCTTTGTCTTTGCATCCTGGTCCCCAAGATATTCTCCTTTGCCTCCAGTACAAAGAAATGGCACCAGCAGACCCTAAACTAAAACCTCAGAATCATGAGCCTAAGTTCCTCCTCTAAATTGTTTCTTCTGGGCATTTTGTCACAAGGTTGAAGGACTAACTAACTGCGTAAAGGTTGTGATGTGGTATTAGGGCTGGGGTCTGGAATGCCCCTCTCTGTTTCCAATGCTGTAAAATCCTAGTGCTGCTTCAAAGTGCTAGTACTTTTAAGAGGTGGTCCCAAGTAGCAGTAGGTCATCTGATCACCGGGCACATGACCCTTGAAGGGAACTTCCAACCCGGTTCCTTTCTCTTCTTACTTTTCTCACAGGAGAATGAGAGTGATGTCTAAAGGTAGCCATCCCACAGACAACAGCTCAGGGTTGTACTCCTTATTACGTGTCCAAATCACCTCAACAGGTGAGAGCTCCACTGTGTGCTTCAGCCAGCCATGGTGTACCACCACAGACACAAAGAATGAGCCAGTGCACCATGGTCAGAGATGTCTGCATCTGTAAAATTCAGATCGTGTGCCTTTATAAGAGATGCTGGGGAGTACAGAGCTGGTATTTATAAAGCTCCCCTTTTATAGGAAAATGACCACTGCATACAACCAAGAGTATGTACAGAAAGTAAGATTGTTGTCTTTGCTATGATGGTCTTGTCTGGACCAGGTATTTCTGGGTCCTTGATATCTTATACAAAGAACTGAAAAACATCTCACACAAATGGCATAGCAGCAGTAAGATTTGTTTAAGGAGATAATACAGCATACAGTGTCCGGGAATCATAGCAGTCTAGCTTTGAGATAGATATCTAAGAGCATTGGTTATTGTTTGGGGGTCTAGAAAGAGGAACAGCTAGTAGATATATAGCATAGATGGTTCTCCGACTTGGCAGACCAGTGCTATATAAGCTTTCTTTGCACACAAGTGTAGCAAGAGTCTTGGTTTCTTTAATAACTCACTTGTCTTAGGGTTTACTGCTGTGAACAGACACCATGACCAACGCAAGTCTTATAAAGGACAACATATGTAGGGTTGTGGGGTCCCCAGTCTGCTCCCCCACAGGGCACGGCCCATTGGAAGGCAGAACGCAGGAGTTTTGACCATACTTATCCCACACTGTCACTGGCAGGGTGTTGATATATAGGGAAACCCTGGGACACTGCTCCAGGGCTGGGGAAGTGCAGTTTGAGGTGCAGGACAGCTGGATCTGATTCAGGGGTCCCTGTGCCTGTGATGAGGCCAGGGCCATCTGGTTCTCAGGCTCTCGGACACCCAGGCACCACCGGAAGCCACAAAAGAGCTGAGAACAGAGTGAGGGCCCTTGGGCTGGATCTAGTCTGGGGCCAGGGAAGGGGGGCAAAGGGCGGAGCTCTGGCTGGTACCATGGGGAGAGTCCTTGGCTTGACAGTAGCAGCAGGCTTGGGCTTGGCTTGGTGGTAGCTGGGAGCACAGAGAGTCCTTCTACAAAAGATTAGACAGCAGCTCTATAGGCAAAGGCCTTCTCTGTGGCTCCCCACAGCAAATCCCCACAAAAAGAGGCAGTCCATGGTTTTAAGACATTTATTGTCATGGTGGAAAGTGGAGGACTAAAACCATACCCCACTTCTCAGGGTGGTCCTGAGGTTAGATACCTTTTGCAAAGAGGAATGTCTGGGAAGGAAAGCTTATTGGCTAAGCCCTCCAGGCCTTAAGGTACCTTTTTGTTATGGAGATCAGTCCTGAGCCTCCATGACCACAGGTCACATCCTCTACATGTAGAGAGATTTGGGGCATTACCCTTATGTGACTGATGGCCACAAATCTATGGGGGAGCTGCGGCTAGTGACAGGGGCCTGGTGTTCAGGAACACCTACCATCCCTGCAAGGTCTGTGGGGTTTCAAGCTTTAGCTTAACCAGGAATCAAGCTACCTTTTATGGTCCTGCAAACATACATTTGGGGCTAGCTTACAGATTTAGAGGTTCAGTCCATTATCATCAAGGTAAAAGCATGGCAGCATCCAGGCAGGCATGGTGTAGGAGGAGCTGAGAGTTCTACATCTTCATCTGACTGACTTCCCGCCAGCTAGGGTGAGTGGCACAACTACTCCTACAAGGCTACCTCTTAATAGTGCCACTCCCTGACCACGCATATACAAACCATCACATTCTATTCCCTGGTCTCCATAGGCTTGTTCAACCATATGAGTCTATGGGGCCCATACCTAAACATAGCATAACGTAAAATACATTTAGTCCAAATTCCAGAGTCCCCATAATCTATAGCAGTCTCAACAACATTAAAAGTCTAAAGTTCAAAGTCTCTTTTGAGATTCATCCGATCACTTAACTAATTCCCAGAGCAAGACAGGAAACTAGCTGGGCAAACTCCGAACTCTGCATCTCCAAGGCTAATGTCAACACAGTCTTCAGATCTCTAACTCCTTTTTCATCTTTGTTGACGGCAACAAACTTCTGGACTGGTTCCAGAACAAAGTTGGGCTGCTTCCACTCCTTGTGAGTAGCATCCCTCAGCAGATATTCTATAACTCTGGCATCTCAAAAAATCTTTGGGTCTCCAAGCAAATTCAGTGTTACAGTTTCTTGTTCTAATGCCTAGGATCCACACATGATCTTCTGGGCTCCTCTAAAAGGCTAGCATTACTACTCCTGCTCTGCCCTCTATAACACTTTAAGCCCAGGTTAATCCACTCTACTGCTGCTGTCATCCTTGGTAATCATCCCATGGTATTGGCATCTCCAATACACTGGGGCTTTCCACTGCAACTAGGTTTCACCAATAGCCTTTCATAGGCTCTCTTCATGGTGCTGAGCCTCAACTCCTTTACATGACCCCTTCAGTCCTGGGCCATCAACTGCAACTGAGGCTTCACCTTCACCAATGACCTTCCATGTCCTCTCACAGTGCCAAGCCTCAGCTGTTCTTCTGTTGTGCAAGGGAAAAGTTAGTGATCCCCAAAAACACACACAAGAGCCAATCTGATGCAACTCACAGCAGAGTCTTTATTTTATCCGAGCTAGCTTGGGCCCCTGCAATGCACCACTGTCACACAGGACAGTTTTGGTGGGGGGTGGGAAGCCCCAAATGTATATCAGGGAAAGGCTTTATAGTAAGTAGCAAGCAGGGAGTACGTGTGCAAGTATCTAATTGGAAAGCTATTGTGGTCTTTAACATAATCGGCTGGTGCTGGGAATCATATCATAAACTTAATTTCTGTTCTCCTCTGCATTGGTGGTTGTTAGGCAGAGGGTGGGCTTGTAACCTGGGGGTGCTGGTTTGTTGGGGGAATAACCTGGAGACACTGCTCTTGTTTGAGGGTGTAACCAGGAAATGCTGGTCTTGTTGGGGATTAGCCTAGAGACTGGAGGAAAACAAGGGAAGATGAAGAGAATGGGGAAAAGGGAGGAGGAGGAGGAGGAGGAAGAGGAGGAAGAGAAAAAGGAGGAAGAGGAAGAAGAGGAGGAGGAAGAAGAGGAGGAAGAGGAGGAGGAGGAGAAAGAGGAGGAGGAAGAAGAGGAAGAGGAAGAGAAGGAAGAAGAGGAGGAGGAAAAGCAGGAGGAAGAGAAGAACAAGGGGAGGAAGATGAATAGGAGGAGGAGGAAGAACACCAGTGTAACAATTAAAAACACCTTAGTAACAATTGCTGCCATTACCCACCCCTCCACATGGCCTTACTTTATGGAGGCTTAGTTCTCTCACCTGTAAAGTAACATCAGGATTGCATCTCAGATAAGCACTAAAAATGGAGTACTGAGCTGTGCACTGGTTCTGTAGCTAGCTCATATTAATCCTGGCACTGGCTTGTGACAGAACCTGCTCTATACTGCTGTCATTTACCATTTACTGTGGAAACATCGAGACTGACCCCGAAAAAAAGTGTTGAAAGCATAGGAGTAACATTTGGTCTGTTCTGTGAACCTCAATCTGCCATTCTGCTCGAGTTTATTTTTGTTTTGTGAGACAGGGTCTCTCTTGTGTAGCCTTGGCTGTCCTGGAACTTGCTCTGTAGACCTCCAACTCAAAGAGATCCCCCTACCTCCTGAGCACCGGGATTAAAGAAAAGTGTGTGCCACCTCCATCTCTAATCTCAATGTAATGGAGTTCTGAGCCACTAGTGGGTCTTCCCTCCCTCCGTCCTTTCCTCTCTCCCTCCCTCTCACTCTACTTCTGTTCCTTCCCTCCCTCTCTCTTGTCCTCCTCTTTCCCCTCCCCGTCCCTCTCTCTTTCCCTCCTTCCTTCTTTTCTTCCTCCCCCTCTTTCCCACCCCCCATCCTCCTCAGCCTTGCCTGCCATTGCTTTTTAAGCTTACTAAGTTTACCTGATTGAATCTGGTTGCCAATTGACACACTCTAAGGAATGCTTAGGAGCCCAGGCTGGGTATTAGGAGTCTCTCCATTAATATTTTCAGAATTAAGTGCTGAGCCCTGTGACAGCTGATTTTCTGTATCAATTTGGCTGGGCCATGTGGAGGTGCCCAGACATGTGATCAAATGCTATTGTGGTTGTTAGTCACCTTTACACTGCTATAACAACATCAGAGGTAATAAACTTAAAAGAGACAATGTTTAACATAATTTGTATTCTATAATGCTAGTACTAGTGCTGGGACAGGGGAGAGGAGGAAGAGGAGGAGGAGGAAGAGAAATCAGCTGAAGGACAAGAAGATCCCTTGGACTTGCTATCCACCTGAACCAGTGAGTTCTGGGTTCAGTGGAAGACCTACCATATCATGAAAACTCAGGGGAGACTTGAGAGAAGTACCTAAAGTCAACCTCGAGCCTTCACACACACACAAGAGGAAGGGACAGGATCCCATCAGTCCTTCAAGTGTGTGCCACTGGTGACCCAAAGAAAGACCTCTTGTCAGACCCCAGTTCTTAGGCTTCCCATCACCTCTCAACACCACTGCTCTGGGGCTCAAACTTTTATCCTGGGGGATACAATGTTCAAACCACAGCACTGCTTCTGCACAGGTATTTTTGGATAGCAGAAACTCAATAATATGTTTTATAGCAAGTTGCCCACTATAGTGTGGGTGTGGTCATTCTAGTAGTCAAAGGCATGAATAAAATAAGACCGGGCCTCCTTTGTGCTAGAAAAGCTCCTCCAGCAGACTATCTCAGGTTTCACCTATACCACTGGCTCTCCTAGGTCAAACAACGTAATCACAGGGAAAGACTGGTCTTCAGAAACTAACTTGAAACAACCAAAGATCAAATATTCTTCGTGTGTGTGTGTGTGTGTGTGTGTGTGTGTGTGTGTGTGTGTGTATGTGTGTGTGTGTGTGTGTGTGTGTGGTAAAAGGGAAGGGGACAGACATCGACTGGGCATTAGTGTGCATTATGTCTTGTCTGTCCTGAGCACTTCTACAATTCTAGTTAATTCTCAACAAGTAATTGTATACCAGAGGCACCATGACACATATGTGAAGTTCTCCTGACAAGGCCCAAGTCACATTAGGAGGTTGGTGTGCTTTGATAAGGAAGTAGAGGACTCTCACCTGACATAATACAAGAGTTAAGGCTGCCACCATCGGAGTCTGACACCGAGCATGAATCCCTGGATTGAACTGGCAGGCTTAGACACGCCCCGCCCCATTTCTTTCCTCTCCTGTTCCTGTGTATGTGTGTGCATGTGCGTACATTCAAGGACACTTGTACACAATGGAATGTGGAAAGGTAAGAGTATAACTTTTCAGAGTTTATTCTCTTTTTCTATTGTGGGTTCCAGGTTATCAGGCTTAAATGGGTAAGCACATTGACCCTTTGAACTATCTCTCTGGCCCCACCCACCACCTTATCTTTTGAGGCAGGTCTCTTAAATGAATTTGGAATTCCTTGGATCGACTGACTCCCCAACCAGCTCCAGTAAGCCATCATTCAACAATTTCCCAGTACTGAGATTACAAACACACAAGCTGTCTCAAGCAGCTTTTCACAAGGGTTCTGGGGCTCAAACTTGCCCAACAGGCTCTCCTAGCCTCCCCAAGACCCCTTTCTTTCTTTTTCTTTTTTTTTTTTTGTTTGTTTTTTGTTTGTTTGTTTGGTTGGTTGGTTGGTTGGTTTGGTTTGGTTTGGTTTGGTTTGGTTTGGTTTCTCGAGACAGGGTTTCTCTGTGTAGCCCTAGCTATCCTGGGACCAGGCTGTAGACCAGGCTGGCCTCGAACTCAGAAATCTGCCTGCCTCTGCCTCCCAAGTGCTGGGATTAAAGGTGTGTGCCACCACCGCCCGGCTCAAGACCCCTTTCTAATTTAATCGCACTTGGATGTTTTCCTCTATTGCCACCCTTCTGGATGAGAAGGAAATGGATTTTGTGGATTCTCAGATATCTTGTGCTTCCAACCTCTCCTCTTTCCCTATTTCTGGTAAATGTAAGAACTTTGCCAAGCACAAAAAGCAATTGGCTTGGCATTTTGCCACCAGTAGGGAGCAGAAGCTCCCAGCCCATCCTTCAAGTCCTTCTCGGGGCTTTTTCGCACCACCGAGCGCTAGGGGGCGATAGATCCCCGGCCCGAAGCTCGCCTGCCGCCGCGGGCCGCTCCCGACGCGCCGTCTCTGCGTAGACGTTAGGGGCGGGGCCGTGCTGTACGCGGTGACTGGTGGCGGCCCGGCGGCGGCTGCCGGCGTAATAGTGCGGTCGACAGCTTAGATAAGTTCCGTGGAAGCGGCAGTGGCGCCGACGAGGTGTTGGGCAACCGGAGCGGGCCCGGAACTTGGCGCTCAGCATGCCGACGGTGGAGGAGCTGTACCGCAACTACGGCATCCTCGCCGATGCCACGGAGCAAGTGGGCCAGGTAGGTCCCCGCGGCCTGCAGGGCCGGCCGCTCGGGTCTGGGCTCCCGCCGCGCTGGGCCGCGTCGCCGGGCGCGCACTCGGGATGGGAACGCGGCCTCGGCCTGCTCGGGAGCGCGCGGCCCCGCAGCACGGCCTTCCCGCGGTCTCCCGGGACTCGGCGGTCAGCGGCGCCGCATTTCCTGGGCTGTTGATGAAATGGAAAGTTTTCCTCAAGGGATCGAAATTGTCGGTTCTGGAGGCAGAAGTTGGGAAAGATATAGAAAGAGCAGGATGCAGGGTTTATGCAAAGCGTGGACGAGGCCCAATTGCCCCGACTTGGGTAGGAACTCGCGGCGGCGGCGGCGACATTCGTTCCGAGCGCCTGTCGCGCACCCAGCTGTGGCGGGCGTTGGAGGCGCGGTAGCGGCTTCGAGCTCTCTGGCGATGAGTGATGCGCGAGGAAAGGATACGCGTTTTGTATTGTCCCCAGTGGAAGAATTTTGTGAAGAAAGTCGCAGGGAGCGGCAGTGGCGAGGGGAAAGATCCAGCCCCAGTTAGAACGTTCGGGGACTTGCTCTCCGCTCCCTTTGCCCCGGGCGCAGTTTTCTTAAAGCTGTTGAGTTCTTCTTCCAAGTCTAGATGCCTTGTGTTGAACTTGAATTGGAAGGTCATGGGCGTGTCCTCTGGAAAAATAACTCAGTCTGGCCTGGAGGTTTCAGAAATCCATGTTTTCAGTGCTTAGATGCTTTGGCGATGTCTCCGTGTGTACTTCCCACAGCGTAGAGAAGGAACGTCCTTGAGCTGAGAGATGAGGGAGTCCCTTCCGGTTCCTTAGTGTGCAATTCAAGTAGAACCTCCCTAAGTTTTTAGGGGGAAGTGGAGGAGCGCGTTAAAGTTTAACCTAGTATTGTGAATGTACCAACTTCAAGTATCAGGTGGTTTTCCTTCCATGTCTGTGGAGACTTTATTTTCAGAAGTGTGTAGGTTCGCCTTCACAGATGTGTACACGCTGTTAAGCCAGTTGTAAAGGAGGATTTTGGGGGGAGGGGGTCTGGTATATGACAAGAAGGAAAAGGATGGTCAGTTAGAGGAATTCATTGTTCCTAGGACGGATTGATAGGGCAGCCTTGGGCATCGTACTTTTGTTGATGTTTGTGACAGTTAGGGAGGAGTGTAGCTGATTGTTCCACCAAAACTTAATTTTGCCACACAGCAAGACAGGCTGGGGCCGGAACCTAGAATAGGAATTCTCTGCTGATACGTGGATGGTGTGCCCTAAAGACAGAAATTGGGGAAACTCTGAGACTATACTTCCTGCTGTCGTGTCCCCTACCCTGATTTTTGCTGAGGTAGGAAAAGTATTTTTTGACAGCCATCTCCATATAGTACATTAGGGCAGTTGGAAGCCAGGCTCAGTTTGTACGGGGAGGGGCAGGTGCCTCTTTCTGCAACCACGTATGTTTAAGTTGTTCTCCCCCCCAACGTCTTCAGAGTTTGGAATATTGTAGACTGGACAGGTTGATCATCGACAGTCTAAACTCCAGTCTGCTAAATGTGCAAGTGTCATACCACACTGTGACCTAGGTTTGAGAAGGGGGAATTGCACAGATCCTGTGTTGTCGTTTAAAACTTTTAGTTTCATTTTAATTGTATGTATAGATATTAACATGAGTCTGCGTACCATGTGTACACATGCACGTGGAGGCCAAGGTTGATATGAGTATCTTCTTCATTTACTATTTACCTTATTTTTGAGACAGATTTTCTCAGTGAATCTGGAGTTCATCCATTCTGCCAGACTGTCAAACAAGCTCCAGAAATCCTCCAGTGCCTACCCAAGTGCTGGTATTATAGATACACACTGTGAACCAAACTTTTATGTGGGTTCTGGGAACTGAACTCAGTCTTCATGATCACAAAGCAAGCATTTTACCTGCTGAGTTACCTTCCACCCGCCCCCACCCCCCATGTTACCTTTATGATAAAAACCTAGGTTGACTTGATCACTTTATCCTAGAGGTCAGAATTGTCTTTCTCAAGGCAAAACTCCTATTTAGGGAGAGTGCTTAAGAGACAGAAGCTGAAGGGGAAGAGACCTGGTTTTCTAGCTCAAGTGAGTGCTGGCAGTCTGGTGGATGTAGTTTTTGAGCATCTGCCAGGTACTGGCATTGGGCATTGGGACCTAGCATAATGGCCCGTAGATGGTAGCTAGTCAGCATCTTCATGGCACTGATGACAATGAGAGCCATTATTTAAAACACAGACGGCAGCATAACAAGCACAGTGAGTCCTGACCATGTCTTTTCGAGATAGTGGGCCTTAGGATGCTGCTGCAGTTGTAACTGTCAAAGGCAAGAAAGAGCTTAGTAGAGAAGACACCATCAACCATTGTAGAGAAATACCTTGTTTGTTTAGCAAAATAAATTTTCATGTTACATTTCCTAGCAGATTGTTATGTGGACCCTTTTGAGACTGGCTTTGGCAGTTTTTATCACTTGTCTTTAATTTGGTTTTTCAGCTTCTGGATTGCAAACTACTCTTCCCCATTCTGGGTCAACATTCTTTCAAAGCAGCACCCCCAAATACAAGGAAAAACCCAGTCTTCTGAGGGCAAGGAGAGATGTGTCCACATGTGTCCCTGCATGGAGAGGCTGGAGATCCCCTGTAGTATTCCACAGGAGCTGTTCACCTTGTTTTATAAAACAGCCTCTCTGAAGGAGCAAGCTCCACTTTCATTGGGCTTATAAGCAGTACCATAGTCAGTGTCTTCTCTACTAGCTTTTCCCCTCTAAGCCTTACTAGTAATTTCCCTGAAGCTGTTCAGATCCTTTCTCTCTCCTTTATTTTTAAAAGATGATTTTTAAATTTTTTATTGCTTTGTGTATGTGAGTTTTGCCAGAAGAGGGTATCAGATTCCCTGGAACTGGAGCTTAGACAGTGGTGAGCCTCATGGATGCTGGGGGTCTCACTCCCTCTTGAAGAGCAGCTAGCTGTTCAGACACCTAGCTACCCCTCCAGTCCAGGTCCTTTTGGCACCTCCTTGTCACTCTTGGTGTACTTATTAATAGTACTTCATGTTTGTATTTTATTTCATATGTGGATTTTCTTATTCCTTTGCTAATTATAATTGTGGGGATAAATGTTAAATCCTTACACTGCATCTTTTCTAGAAAATATTTCTTAATAAAAGAAATATGAACAAAGAAGCATCTGCAAAATCACTTATGAGGTCCATCTCTGAATGAAAAGAGCTTTTTAATAGATGGAGCCTGCATTTCTAATAAGCAGGTTGGGTGATAAATTCTAAATGATGTGTTAATGCCTCAGAGTCTTCTGTCCCTGTCTCTAACACATTTGACTACTCCTGCCTCCCCCACTGTGACTCTGCTCCTTCAGCTCCCCTCCTCACTGCATTCTTCTACAGACTCTAAATAGCCATGAGAGCGATGTACAACCTGCCCTTATTTCATATGTTAACTTAGTTCTAGAATGTGAAGACTTAACTTGGTCTGATGGGACACCCCTATATTCTGAAGGAGGACGTCTAGGCCAGGATAGGCTGTATAACAAGTTCCAGCCAGCCTGAACTACATAATGTTATTAAGTCTTTTAGAAACTTTTCAGGTCACCTGCCATGAAGCCTAATGACCCTAGTACAGTCCCATGTAGTACCTACATGGTGGAAAGAGAGAACCAACTCCCTCAAGTTTTCTTCTGACCTTCATAAACTACCTTAGCATGTGTGTCAGACAGCTGTTAAGGGACAGGCAGTGTGGGCTGCTCTGAGGTGCTGCCTGATCCCAAAGCTCAGATTGATCCTCTTGCTCCCTGGTGCTGAGCATATTGTCTCCTGCATGGAGGAGGCTCACTTTGCTGACTTGAGTTTCTTTTAGTAGCTTCATTTTTCATGATTTAACTACAACGAAGGACCAAGTTCAAATTCCTGAAAAATAAATGAAAATACTAGCACCTAACAGTATCAAATGTAAACTCCATCCCGTCAAGGACAAAGCTATAGTATAGTTTAGCTGAAACATTTTTTTCTTTCAGGGTTACTTTGTGCTGCTAGGTGTGGAGCCCGGTGCTTTTGTATGTCTGGCAAGGGTAGCACCACTGAGCTGCACCCCAGCCCCTTCATCTTCTTTCTTATTCAAAAATATGTTAAAATCCTGGCCTTCCTCTAATCACTGATCACTGAATGGATGCTGCCTGACCACCTGCAGAATATTTTGTTTTCTTAGTATATGGTAATTATACGCAATGGTTTCAGTATATTTTCATGAGTGAGTGTGTGTGTGTGTGTGATATATTTTGATCATACCCTGTTCTCTTTCTACTGACCCCTTCTTTTACCCAGCTAGTCCTTCTACTTTATTGGGTTTTTTTTAAAGATTTATTTATTTTATGTATGTGAGTACACTGTAACTGTACTGATAGTTATGAGTCATCATGTGGTTGCTGGAAATGAAGGTTGCTCACTCTGCCCTAAAGATTTATACACTGTAGCTGTCTTCAGATGCACCAGAAGAGGAAGGATGTCTAATCTCATTTCTGATGATTACTGGAATTTGAAATCAGGACTGTCAGAAGAGCATTCAGTGCTCTTAACCGCTGAGCCATCTCTCCAGCCCTGCTTTCATGTTTTAATTTGTTGTTGTTTGTGACCCGACCCAGTGAAGTTGTTCTGGATTACACAAGAGTATAGATGAGGCTTATTTACAGATCATGAGTACCTTTCCAGTGCCTTCACCATCAAAGAAAACGTCTTTCCCTCCCTCTAGCAACCAGTAAATACTTACAGATCCTCAGGGAGGGGTGAGGCCTCAGGAGTCCCTTCCCATTCTATGATAGGCTATTGATGGCCCAGTCTTGTACACGTAATGACCGTTGCTGTAAATTGCAGAATGTTTCAACACTTCACTCCATCCTCTAGTGCCTGTGTTCTTTCTACCTTCCCTTCTGTGATGTTCCCTGAGTGAGGAAGGGATAACATATGTCTTAGTCAGGGTTTCTATTCCTGCACAAACGTCATGACCAAGAAGCAAGTTGGGGAGGAAAGGGTTTATTGAGCTTACTTCCACATTGCTGTTATCACCAAAGGAAGTCAGGACTGGAACTCAAGCAGGTCAGGAAGCAGGAGCTGACGCAGAGGCCATGGAGAGATGTTCCTTACTGGCTTGCTTCTCCTGGCTTGCTCAGCCTGCTTTCTTATAGAACCCAGGGATGGCACCACCCAGAAGGGGCAATTGAGAAAATGCCCCACAGCTGGATCTCATGGAGGCACTTCCCCAACCAAAACTCCCTTCTCTGTGATAACTCCAGCCTGTGTCAAGTTGACACACAAAACCAGCCAGTACAACATATCTCCCATTATTGCTGAGTATTCAACAGTTACTTAGTCACGGTATTTGGCCACTTAAGAGCCTGCTATTGCTATTCTCCACTGTAATCAGGAGCTTCTCTGAGCAGTGCTGATAGCAACACTAACCTGCACAGATAAGTATAATTACTTAGGCAGAAATTTGATGGAATGTGTACTTAGCAAAAGAATAGCTATAGTTTACCCTACTTGGCCCTATGACCTTCCCGGCCATAGGCTTCTGACCAGGTTCACAGTACCAACTGTGAATTCCCTCCTATGGAGCCATCCTCAATTCCAGTCAGAAAGCAGTTGGTTACATACATAACATACTCACCACTGTTTCTCCAGTGGGGATATCTTGCCTTCCGTGTCAAGAGTTCACAACTAAGTGTGACTGTTGATGACAAGTCTCCCCCTACATCCTGCAGACTCTTCAGCACTCTTGAGGGCTGGCCAGCAGGAAGGAAGCTTCCAGCATATTTTCAGCCTGATTTCTTTATGGCCTGCAACCAAAACATGTCTTACCAGCAGTAAGGTCTTATCACCTAGTTCTGGTGGGCTGCCAGCCACAGTGGCAGTTATGTTTGGGGAACCTTAGAGGCCTCCCTGACCAACAGTGCACAGGGAAGGAGACTATCTCTGACACTTGAGTTTTTATTTAATTGCCTATATCTTTTGGGGATGTCCAGAAGACACCTCTGTTGAAACTCTTTTAGTCTTAAATTACTTACCAATTGCTGGCTCCCTTATGCTTTTTCATACATCCTTGGTTTTGGTTGAGCTCCCCCACTCCCTCTCTCCCCTCTTCCCTACCTCTGTGCTTCCCTCCAATATCACTCACATGTTCTATGCCCTCACACACACACAGTTTCTTAGAAGAATACGTTGATGAAAATGGCTCAAATTGTACCCTACATTTTTCTTGAAGGAATACCTTTAAAGAATTTAGAATTGTGTTTTATTAATTATTGAAAATATACCAAAACAATTATAGAAATGTATCAAAGTATTGAGCTAGTTCAGGGGCTAAAAACAAGTGAGGACCCTGGCTCAATTCCCAGTACCCATATAATAGGTCACAACTGTCCTGTTACTCTAGTCTAGAGGATCTGTTTTCCTGGCCTCTATGGACACCACTCACACAAAATATTTACAGTTAATGCTTCTGGGGTTTTTTTTGTTTGTTTGTTTTGTTTTGTTTTTGAGACAGTGTTTTATCGTGTAACTGGCTGGCCTGAAACTCACTGTGTAGACATCATGAACTCATGTGGAACTAACAGCCATGCTGGAAGAGGGATGGACAGAGCTATGCACTATTTGTAATATTTCATGCTGGGCTAGCCCAATCTACCACTGAGTCACTGATTGCTGAAGATACTACTTCTGTTTTATTTCCTACATTAGTGACAAGCAGAGGGCTGGAGAGATGTCTGCATTGGTAAAGTGCCATCCTCACAAGGCCCTGAGTTCAGATACCTAGCGTGCACATAAAAGCTCAGCATGATGGCTTGTGTCACACATACACACACACATGCATCACTGGTATAGTTTAGGAACACCAAAAAGAGAACTCTTAACAGTGTAATAGAAGACAGTCATTCAAAGAGCTGACATGATGTCTTTGGATTTTTGCATTGTGTAAGTGGTAATCAGGTGACCCATGTTGGCAACCATTGCTTGGCTCTTTAATGGAACATTGACTTCTGGATTAGAGTTCATTCTTGCTGAAGTTGTATTCATATGTCCATACAGAAGTCTTATTCTGTATTTCTGGCATTAGTTGCCATCATGATCAGTGTCATGTAATGAAAAGATCAGTTTGGAGGTAGCTTATGGAGATGGGCTGCTGAGGTGGCTCAGGGGTTAAGAGCACCCTGACTGCTCTTCCAGAGGTCCTGAGTTCAATTCCCAGCAAGCACATGGTGGCTCACAACCATCTGTAATGGAATCCAATGCCCTATTCTGGTGTGTCTGAAGACAGCTACAGGAGGTAGCTTATGAGGAAGACTGGGAACTTGTTGAGACTTTACCCTGTTTGAGAGCACTTAAGAATTTATTTGGTGGAAACAAGTGAGTTTTAGTGTATTCTCGTGTGCAGTGTTAGGATTTATCTTAATCCAAAATTGGCTGGCTATACAAATTACTACCTTTCACATTCTAAAATATAGGATGAAATTAAACTTCCCTAGAATTATTTAATTTCAGAAATGTGTTCCTTCTACCTTCCTCAGAATACTAATTAGAAGCAGGTTCCTGTGGGTGGAGGCACGGTGAGACAAGGTCTTGCACCTTCTGCCTCAGCCTCTGGAATGCAGGCATTACAGGTGTGCACCACTATGCCTGGCCACAGGTACCTTTTCCTTTTTTGTAAGTAAATGTAACATAACTTTGAAGATTCTACAATCTCTCCATTTTTAAAACATGACATACTCTCAAGGCCTGGACTTAAAGTTAGGGTCATATTTTTCTTTCCCGGGTGATAGTAAAAAGGAATGGGCAATAGGGAATAGAGAAATAAAGTAAAAAGGTTGTGTCCAATTTACGAGGTAAGACTGGTGTTTGTAAGCGCCTAAAGCATGTGCATGTGTGGTACGTCTCCCTTAGCTTCAGTCCTTCAGGATTGTCCTTTCCTCCTTCCAGCATAAAGATGCCTACCAAGTGATACTGGATGGCGTGAAAGGTGGCACCAAGGAAAAGCGGCTAGCAGCTCAGTTTATACCAAAATTTTTTAAGCATTTTCCAGAGCTGGCTGATTCTGCTATCAATGCACAGTTAGACCTCTGTGAGGATGAAGACGTGTCAGTAAGTTTATGATTGACATTCGAGTAAGCTTTCTATTATCTATGTAAAAGTAACATGATCAAAATAGCAATCATTAGTCTGTAGTCTGCTGTCATACTATGGTCACATTGTATCAGACCCAAAGTGAATGCTACAACTGAGAAAATGCTAACTTTACTACTTTATATTTATGAAAAATATTTTTTTAATTTTGTTTTTTCATTATCCACTGCTGAAAATGGAATGTAGCCCACATCTTTTCTTAGATTGTTCATAGTTCATATGAAATTAGATTGTTAATGCAATTTTCATACCTACAAATTTATTATATATGTCATAAAAATAGTTGGTCACTGTAATACCTGTAACTGATTTACCAGATTAAAAATAAATCCTTTTCCTATAAAATTAACATTTGGCATTTCTAGTTATGTGAGCAAGCTTCTAAGATATTTTCAGCTATTAGCTCTTAACTTTCCATATAAAATGAGTGAATCACTAGCATTTCATACAGTTTGCTAGATGGAAACTGCATCATCTTTAATTAAGAGCTAGTAAATTGGAGTCTTTTTCATTCGAATTTCAGTAGTCAATATGGAAGATTCCAAAATAATTCCTGGTTAAGGCTCTGTCATGGATGATATTCTAAAGGAACAGTGTATTAACATGCCTAAGTTGCATAGAAGTTACATACAAACATGTTTGTAATTGCTCCTCTCTCTGCTCCAGTCCTTTACTTACTGTCCCTTACAACTTCATTTGTCTTATTTATTCTGTGAAAGCTAAGTAGTAAATTGAGCACTGGGACATATCTATACTCCAGGTATTCAGGAGGCTGAGACAAGGGATCACTTGAGCCAAGAAGTTTATGGCCAGTCTCACAACACAGCAATACCATGTCTCAGAAACGAACAGAGGGAGCAAACTGTTTTTAAAACTGTTACAGATCTCATCTTTGTGGCACAAGCGACAGCTTCAGCAATTAAGAGCTCTAGAGAAGCTGCTGTCCCAGCTCCCCTATGGCCTTTAACTGTAGTTCCTCTTCTATCCTTCTGTCCTCTCTGGACACCAGCACATAGATACTGCAAACACATACACATACACACAGAGAGATAGATAAAAGAAAAAAATCTTAAAATAATAAACTCATCTTTGTGGCTGGTGAAGTAGCTGAGCAAGTAATGATACTTTCCACATAAACTTAACAATCTGATTTCAGTCCACAGAACCTATGTGAAGGTGGAACAAATGAACCAGCTTCACAGAGTCATGTTCTGACCTCCACATGCACAATATGCCATGTATACCTCCCTTTTCCATCCTTCACACATATGAGCAGTAATTAAAATAGCTTAAGAAAAAACATTCTTTATAATTCATGTGTTTCTTAAGATGGTTTCCTCCTGGTTTTAGTTGTTCTAAAAGCTGAATTTGTCTTTTTTTTTTTTTAATGATGATGCCATTTTAGTTATTTTTTTGTCTGTTTGAAATCATGCACAGATACGACGCCAAGCAATTAAAGAGCTGCCTCAGTTTGCCACAGGAGAAAACCTTCCGAGAGTAGCAGATATACTGACCCAGCTTCTGCAGACAGGTGAGAGGTTCTTTTGTTGCCTTTTACTGTAAGTCTTCTCTCTGGAATATCGGTTCTACTTGGCTTTTTTTTGCTCAGGTGGCAGGTGACGTTGAATTTCTTTCACTCAATATTGTGAAACTCACTGACTTCTGGGTCTGTGATACTTGTTTTTAACCCTGTTTATAACTGCGTAATGGTGAGCTTCTCTTCAGACTTGAAACTATGGTGAAACACTTTGTGCAGTCTTAACATACAAGGTTCATAGTCATGGCCAGGAATGTTCTCTGCCCTTGTAGAGGAGCAATGTGTCCCCCAAGACTGATGCTGGGATATAGGTTGCTTGGTAAAACTATTGAATCTTAACTTTGAAAATGAAGCAGGTGGGGTATTTTACATTTATTCCTTACTCATCGTGCTGTTGTTTTTCTCCCCAGATGACTCTGCAGAATTTAATTTGGTGAACAATGCTCTGTTAAGTATATTTAAGATGGATGCAAAAGGTAAAGGCAGTTTTTCTAAATCCTGCTCAAAGCCTTAGGAAACCGGGGAACTTGGGCTTTACTAAGAGGTCTCTTTCATAAAGGTGGTGACCTATTCTGAAAAAGGGCCTCTCTACTTAGATGTTTGTGACTTTCCAATAGAAATAATTGTTTAAAAATAAACAAACATAACAGTTCAAATTTCCCCTAGAAATGTATTGGAAAGTTTCTTTTGCAACTTTAGAGAAGTCTTCCAAAATACCCCAGTTTGTTCCTGAGCGTGAAAAAGGTCCGCCATGCTCAAGCTGATGCCCCAGGAGCAAAGCAAAGGCCTTTCTGAGTTGGGCTGTGAACATTTCAGACTGACTTCAGCCAGCATTGGCGATATTCAGTGTTTATTTGTTTGAACAAGGGTGAAGTTAATATGAACACTTCACACTTATACAATTGCTCTTCTGCCTTACAGGAACATTAGGTGGCTTGTTTAGCCAGATTCTTCAAGGGGAAGACATTGTTAGAGAACGAGCAATTAAATTCCTGTCCACAAAACTCAAGACACTCCCAGATGAAGTGTTAACTAAGGAAGTAGAGGAGCTCATACTCACTGAGTCCAAAAAGGTTTGTTGTAGTTACCTTGGGGCTCATCCAGTTATCCGTGCTAGTTGTGGTTTATTTTATGCAGAAATGACAGATCCCTCTGCAGAAGATTTACCATGAATATCTTGTATTTACCACTCTTTCACTCATGACCCATGCTGATGCAGAGGGTTTAATAATACTGAAACCCTTTAGGTTGCTATCCTAACTGCTCCTTACTCTGCTTTCTCATCTTGAGATACTTAAAGTATTCTGGAGCATTTTAGGATTAAATAGCATAATGAAAGAAATGGAAATAGTAAGTTTTTGTCGTTGCCTGTAAAACCTTCCCAAGAGTGTGAGAGCATATGTATTAGCTGCTTTGCTTACCTCATTTTTGTGACAGAATATCAGACAAAAGCAACTTGAGGAAAAAAGGTTTGTTTTAGACCACAGTTACAGGCAGTTTGTCATCTGTCACAGTGATAGGAGCTTGATGTAGCTGGTGACATTGTATCCACAGTCAAGAATCAGGGAAATAACTGCTTATACTTAGCCAGTTGTCTCTTTTTTATCCTTCCCACATCCCAGCCTGTGGAATGGTACCACCCACAGCAATTAACCTCTGTATAAGCCTTCATAGGCATGCCCAAGATTTGCCTCTTAGGTTATTAACCCTCACACCATGCTTATTTGTCCTCTCTAAGCATCTAGCATAGTTAGAAAGGCTAAAATTGCCAAGGGTTGTCAAAATTGACTCTTCACCCACTTGTTAATTGCCAAATTTGGGGAATAATTTTCTTTTAAAGAAAATTCAGCCTCTTCTGTCATGACATCACTCACTGGAAAGACTGTCCTGCTGAGATGGTGGGAATATTCTTACCTGCCATGTCCTATATAGTCATCTGAGTAGAAAGGCTCGTAATTGCAAGCTTTAGTGAGTATAACTGTGGTCCCTCTGATACAGGAGACTTACAATACAAATGTTACTTGAGTGGTAGCCTGTGGACAGTTTTCATATGACGTGAGCAAGGCTACTTAGTTGTAGGAGGCTACCGACTTAACAGTTTGCCACAGAATTTCTCAATCACTTCTACACTCCCCAGCCCCTCCAAGAGCTGTTTTATCTATCTTTCGTACTCATTCTGTGAAATTTTAATCTGTAGATACACTGTAAATCTGTCGCTGTGTATGTTGGCAATGCCTTGTATGTCAAACCATTTTTTTACATTAAGATTGTCTTAAAAATAACTTTGGTCCTCTTAGAGAATACAGCTTTCCCTTTCTCTAAACTTAAAACTTGCCTTTTGGCAAACAGAAGCATTAAATTAGTATGTAACGGAAGTAATGCTACTGTGGCTATTGATCTGTCCCTCTCATTCAATTGATAAATGCTATTCTTCTGAATTGTCTTTTTCTAGGTCCTAGAAGATGTGACTGGTGAAGAGTTTGTTTTGTTCATGAAGATATTGTCTGGGTTAAAAAGCTTACAGACAGTGAGTGGAAGACAGCAGCTGGTAGAGCTGGTGGCGGAACAGGCTGACCTGGAGCAGACCTTCAGCCCCTCAGACCCTGACTGTGTGGACAGGCTGCTGCAGTGCACACGGCAGGCTGTGCCTCTGTTCTCTGTGAGCTCTTTGTTCCACTGTGATGATACTTGGGTCACCATTTATTTATTTATTTATTTATTTATTTATTTATTTATTTATTTTGGGTTTTTCAAGACAGGTTTCTCTGTATAGCCCTGGCTATCCTAGAACCAGGCTGGCCTTGAACTTTTAAAACTGCCCCATATTCACTTGAACACTCCTCAGACCTTCCCGTAAAAGCATTCTTAGCATAGTGGGGCAAATAGAAAGCAGAGTGGCATTGTAAGAACCCAAAGCTGCAAGAAATTTCTCGAAGGGCTTGCTTAAAAGCTTTCTAAGAATTATAAGAACTTGTATTCTGTCTCCGACTTTGTTTCCCCTACATGAGTTTTCTGAGATCTCTTTGCCCTAGTTTGAAAAACATGAAGGATGTGTCCTTGTTGAGAAATATGCAGTGTGTAAATCGAGCGCTAACATGTCACTAAATTTAACTTGAGAGCCAAAAAGGACATTCAAGATCTTTCAATGTTCAGGTGTTCCAAATAACCTTGCAAGGAAGGCCACATCATGTTAGGATACTAAGTTCACACTTTCAATAGCAATCTACTGTTAATCTTTGAGAAAAGGCTTGTTTGCTTTGTAACTTTTATTTCTTGCATTCTTTTTTACAGAAAAATGTCCATTCTACAAGATTTGTGACATATTTCTGTGAGCAGGTTCTCCCTAATCTCAGTACCCTAACTACCCCAGTGGAAGGTCTTGATATACAGTTAGAGGTAAGAACATTTCTGCTTTAAAAAGCACCACAAAGCTATTCTCATTTTTCAGGAGAAATGTGAATCACTGACTTAGATCAGATTTCCAGGAGTGTAATTAAAATATCTGGCAGTGGCTAGCCAATAGTCTCCTAGGCCAGAATTAATTGCATAGAAATGCTTTATGGATTCCATTATAGCTGCTGTGATAGGGCAGCACTGCCTGTAAATGTCATTGTATGAAGTTTATACCTTTAAAACCTAAGTACTTTTAAATAAGGAACTTAATTCATGACAAGTTTCCATACAGATTTAAACTAGATTAGGCCAGTGGGATGGTTCAAGCAGGTAAAGAGGTGTTTGCTACCAAGCCTGATGACCTAAGTTTTATCCCCAGAAACTACATTGTAGAAGGAGAGAATGGACTCCTGCAAGTTATTGTATGGCCTCCACATGTGCAGGCACATGCCCATACACACAAATTTACAAGGATTAAAAATAAACTACATATCCCACTTATCCTTTGTGGTACTTAACACCACATATCCTTTACCCCATCCTCCAGTGTAGTGAATACCCTCCTGTGTTGGCTCTCAGCTATAGCAGACACAGTTGTCATGGGATCTATTTCTCTCCTCCACCAGTGTTTGACTTTACTCAAACCTGAATCACACCATGTGGCACAGCACCCGACTCTGCAAACAGCCGTGATGCTACATTGGGAATTGACTGAAAACCGGGAAATGCATATGCCATTTCCTTAACTGCACAGTAGTGTACATCAGATGTCCTATGCTAAGGTGGTCAGTCTGAGATTGGAAGAAGCAGGATGACCATACCAGATATTGGCAGTTACTAATATTTTCATATAGTAACTAGAGTCTAACTTCTAGCAAGAACCTATGGTAAATTTGAGTGGTTGCTATTGCAGATTCTGAGTGGTGATTGGAGGATTAGTGTATTTATCATTTTTTCATTGTACCTAACATTGTCAGTATGAGCATATAGTAGAAGGAGTCATGGCTCTTTCTTTCCTTGCTTCTTACAGATGTGTTGGGAATTAGGATATCTGGATTTGCTAAAATATGCACCCTATGACTGTACTAAGGGCCTTCACTTTCTAGAGATTTATTTTATCCAGTTCTAACATGATTCTGAGAAGCATAATTAAAAACAAGCACAGTCTTTTAAAGGTTTATAGAATTCCTTTCACTCATAACTCTTGCTCATTTAAAAACAGTTCTAAGAGTAAATTTGTGTGTTTCAGGTATTAAAGTTGTTGGCAGAGATGAGTTCATTTTGTGGTGACATGGAAAAACTAGAAACAAATTTAAGAAAACTGTTTGATAAGTTACTGGTAAGAACGTTCTTCTTTCCTTGTGATAGGTCAGTTTATCGCCTTAAAGACTAGTGTCCTATCAGCTTCTAACATATGACTTCTAATTCTAGTTGAGAACTCAGCCTTGTGTTTCCTCCTCTGGAAAGAAGTCTCTTTGGATTTCTAAGCTGCTGATTCTTTACAGAAAGATCTCCCATGATTTAGAGTCTAGATCATCCCCTTCCTTCCAAATCAAAATGATATTCTGTCTGTGAAATAGAAAGTATCACTAACTCTTCTGATTGTGCTAAACAGTCTAAAAACTGTAGTTGGCATTGCAAAGGTCATTTGTTCCAGGCCACCAACTAGCTAACTGCCTGAGGCCAAGAAGCTGTAGCAACCAGGAAATAGTCTGTCATTTAAGTTGTAATTGTGGAGAAAATAGGCCATCTGATAAAAATCATTATCAGCATCACTGAGTGACTCTCCTGTTTGATGTGAACAGTTACATAAATGGCCAGAGATTAGCCTCAGGCCCTTGGCATATAAGGAGTCATTCAGCATCTGCTGCTTCCAATTTTGCAGTATCTATTGGATGTTGTAAGGCTGACATTGAGAATGCCTTTGTCACACTTTCAGTGTAAAGAGTACAAACTTAAAGCAATATGGACTTTAGAAAAAAAATTTTTTAATTCACTAAGAATAGTCTTGGTGCACATTGAACTTTGGTGCCTACTGCCTAATGTTAGCTATTTCCACTTTCGATATTAGTGGTAGCAGCTGTAACATAGGTTAATGATGGCTGATGTATCAGAGCTTTGGTCTAATAGGTCCTAGCTCAGTTTCTAGTCTGTTTTTAGTGTTCTTGTGTCTTAAAATCGTGCTTTAGGATTACATAGGTATCTCTTTATAGCAAGAATCTTTAGAACAGACTGCAAACATCTGCTCTCTCCTCTCTTAGGAGTATATGCCTCTCCCTCCAGAAGAAGCAGAAAATGGAGAGAACGCTGGTAATGAAGAGCCCAAGCTGCAGTTCAGTTATGTGGAGTGCTTATTGTACAGTTTTCATCAGTTAGGCCGAAAACTTCCAGACTTCTTAACAGCCAAACTGAATGCAGAAAAGCTCAAGGATTTCAAAATTAGGTAATATATGACAGAAGTGGTTTAGTCCGTAACAAATATGGAAAAAGCTCTCTGGGTTTTTATTTTGTTTTATAAGAGCTGATTCTTCCCACTCTTCCTTATATAGGATGAGAGTCCAAAAGACACGTTTGTAAACATTTCACAGATATGGAAGTACAGGTCCCTGGTGAGAAATGAGCTTTAAAACAAATGAACTCTTGATTCTTCTCTCTTGACCTATGACCTTGGGCATGGTCCCCAGCTGCTTAACTCCTCAGATTTTTCTCATCTGTTAAATTTGAATGACAGTAGGGATATGAATAAGCTTGTACAATGCCCAGCACCTAGTGGGTATTGAGTACCTATATCCACAGGGTTGATGGAGGAGCAGTGCTAGACAAGTTATTGGTTCAGTTTTATACTTTGCATACAATCGTTCCATAAACAAATTTGTAGTACTTGACCCATACTTGCCACTTGGTAATACCCTCTACTTTCCCACTGGGAGTGGTTTAGTATATGATCAGTTAGGCAGCATGGCTTTACAGACTGTAGTATCAGCCAGTTAGGAAGCTTAGGTAGAAAAAAAAGTCACTTGGCCATCTGGACAGTACAACATGTCTATCTCAGCAGCAAATGTTTGCTGAAATACTAGATCAGAAACTAATAACATAAGAGTACTATTTTGTTCACGTATCCATTGCCACAGTAGGAGATTATTTAAGAACAAAATTGAAGTGATGAATTACTGATTAAATACTTTGTCATTTAGGTTGCAGTACTTTGCACGGGGCCTTCAGGTTTATATCAGACAACTTCGCTTGGCTCTCCAGGGTAAAACAGGAGAGGCCTTAAAAACAGAGGAGGTAAGAATGCTGACTGATGACACAAGTTGTCAGTCCCAGTGACTGACTCTGTGGTCCTTGCTGGGATGTTGTTCCCCTTGATCTTTCATAATAAAACCCGTCTTAATGAAATCTTTTCACTTTTCATTACAAATTACTGGTTTCCTTTAAACACTTCTTAAATAACTCCATGTTGTATTTTTCAAGTAAATTGCACTTCAGCCTGTCAAAGAAGCATGGTTGATTTGCATAGGGTAGAGAAATAGGGGGGGGAAATTATAGATTTATACCTCTACTTAGGAATTTCTACCTAGAGATGTGAATTTGGTTCCATGAAGAATGGTATGTGTATACCAAAGTTACTGAATTTTAATTTTGTGTTCCTGTTACAGAACAAGATAAAAGTTGTTGCATTGAAAATAACAAACAATATCAATGTTTTAATCAAGGTGAGTCCTTTTTTTCCCCTCTTCTTCCAGCTAGGTAGAGTTGGTACAAGAGGCTTTCCATGTGTCTGCATTGGGGAGATGTCATTTCCTTCCTAAGATTTGCTCTTTTGAAGCTTTATAGTTCTGTGTAGTATTAAGTGACACTTCTGAAGCTAACCTCAATTGAAAAGGATGAAAAGGCTGAGAAAGCCGTTTAAAGCAGTGAGCAGATAGAAGTAGACTTGGACATTTCAGTAGCTTAAAGTTCTGGTGATTTGGGATCTGTTTGTTTGTTGGGACACTCTTGACTTTTTTTAATGATGTATTTTTATTTTATATGTATTGGTCTTTTGCCTGAATATGTCTGTGTGAGAGTGTCAAATCCCCTAGAACTGGAGTTACAGTTGTAAGCTGCCATGTAAGTGCTAGGAATTGAACTCTAGAAGAGCAGACAGCACTTTTAACCAGTGAGCCATCTCTGCAGCCCCCAGTTCTGGTGGTCTTAATGTTATTATTGGGTCTTTTTGAATGGTCATTGAAACCCTGCATTGCCTTTTGTAATAATGGGCAAGTGATATTCGGCACGTAAAATGTTTTTTTCTGTGACATTTTTTGTAGGCTTATCTGTGTAAAACTCAAAAGACTTTTGTGTACTGCATGCTAATGACATCTTGCCTTTAAGTTAAAATTGTCCTCCTGTTCTTTTTTTCCCTAAATATCTACTAGTATGTTTGTAATACCCAGAGCATAAAACCTAGCCGTAAGGACAAGTGTGCCTTCAGCTAATGTAGTAGAAATGCTATGGAGAAAGTGCTTTTAATCCAAAAGAAGAAGAAATCACTACAGAGACAATGGTAGTGTCATTAGACATGAACTGTAAGTGTCATCTTGCCAAGAAGTAAAAAGACATTCAACGCACAAGTCAATGCATGTGTGGTTTGCTTTGTAATTCCACCACTCAAGAGGGAGAGGCAGGAGAATCATCATATGTTCCAGACAGGCTAGTCAATAAAGTGAAACTACCCTGACTCAACTATTTAATTTACAACTCCTAATGGAAGCTTTATAATATATATCTGCTACCATATATTACCTGAGTTCGATCAGCACCTATGTAAAAAGCCATGCAGAGTAGTACATGCCTATAATACCAGTACTGAGGAGTCAGAGACATGAGGATCCCTGGAACTCACTGGCCAGTCAATCTAATAGAGTCTCTGAGCCCCAGTTTCAGTCAGAGATCCTGTCTCAAAAGACTAAAGTGAGAGAGTACACAAGAAGACACCTAGCACCAGCCTCTGACACCCCCCACACACATACACACATACACATATGCATGAGCACAGAGTAATAAATGTTTTCCTTCAATTGAAGCACCCTAGTGACTGCCTTTATGCAAGAGGAAAGCTTTCTTGGTTGGTTTTGTTCATTGAAATTGGTAAATATTGATGTCTTATTCTGAAGTTTGGGGCTATTTTAAAGGAAAAAAAAATAGCTTAAGGTTTAAATCACATACAAAACAGTGTTAGTAGAGGAATTGGTGTCTTTTACAACAAAATGGTCTCCAGTTTCTTAGGCAGAATTCTTTGGAAGTTTAGCTGGAAGCACAAGAATTAAGTTTTTCCTCCTAACACATTTTTTTTTAACCCAGTGTCTTGCACAAAACCAGTCTAAGATGTGTTTTCCTGCCTCTTTTCCTTGCCCACTACTTCCTTAATTAACACATCCATTAGAAGTCTTGACTGATTTTGGTTTTTGTCTCTCCAGGATCTCTTCCACATTCCTCCTTCTTATAAGAGCACAGTAACATTGTCCTGGAAACCTGTACAGAAAGTTGAGATTGGGTAAGAAATGGATTTTAAAGAGATTCAAGAGTCAAATCCTGAGTTCAGTTGCTGGTTTTAATTTTACAAGGGAGCACATTAACTGATTTTCAAGAAATTGTTAAAATTTCTTTTTTTACAGTACTAAGATTTACTTAGTACAGTACTAAGTATAGTAAGATTTACTTAGTACAGTACTAAGATTTACAGTACTAAGTCGTTCCAAAGCCTTACAAAACAGGGTGGTGGGTATAATAACCCTGGAGGGCTTGGGTATGTTTGTATTCCTGTCACATCACTAGACTTTGTTGGCAGCTTTGTACAGCGACAAGAGTATATGTCTTTGAAACCACACATTTCAAGTACTGTTAAGCCTTGTATATGCCCACTGGAAATTTCTACATAACTGTAACCCAACAGTTACTGTGATGGCATGGAACTTTATCTGCTTATTTTCTGATGTGACTGTTCTCTTTCATAGATCTTTTACAGTAAAGCTCATAGGCTAGTTTAGAATTGTTGTAACTTGGCATAATACAGTGCTTTGTAATTGTTGCTTTCCCCACTGTTACAGGCAAAAGAGAACAAGTGAAGATACAAGTTCAGGTTCACCACCTAAGAAATCTCCAGGAGGACCAAAAAGGGATGCCAGACAGATTTATAATCCTCCTAGTGGAAAGTACAGCAGCAATTTGGGCAACTTTAATTATGGTGAGCGTTTTCGTTTGGGTACAAGCAGTTCAAGAGATTAGGTAGAAAGTGGTACGTGCTTTTAATTGTGAATTATATATATAGTATCATAGTTCTGTTAGGTGGCTTATCTGAGTTAGCCTGCAAAAGAGGATCATTGGAGAAATAGTTAAATCCCATTTCTCCATAACTCTTGTGCACTCACTGAAATGTGTGATACCTAAGCACTTGAAAAAAGAAAAGATGTCAGCTATATTAAGAGGAACCCACAGAAACAGGAAGCTGTCATGAACTATTGTGTACACTTTTCATGAAAGGAAAGGCATAGCTCTGGCAGATGTGGGAAGGGTCTCGGAGTTGTGAACCTGTTGCTGAAAATACTCATGGTTTCTGTGGCTAATTGAAAGAGAGAAGAAGTCATAGAAGTGGAGTCAGATGGTTGAGTATTGTGTGCCTGGGAAGATGTTGTAGTCTACCTTTGCCCAAATGCAGTCTTCTGTTACTGCTTCTAGTTCTCCTTGGCTAGGAGAACTTTCTTCCCACCTGTCCATTCTCTGTGAAGGCTCTAGAGTCAGTAATGAAGTCTGTTTTTACTAACTTTTCCCCCACATGAATTTTGTTTTGTTTTGTTTTGTTTTGTTTTGAGACAGGGTTTCTCTGTGTATCCCTGGTTGTCCTGGAACTCACTCTGTAGACCAGGCTGGCCTCGAACTCAGAAATCCGCCTGCCTCTGCCTCCCAAGTGCTGGGATTAAAGATGTGCGCCACCACTGCCTAGCTATTCCTTATTTTTTAAGGAATGGAAACTGTGGGGCATAATGGCACATGCTTATAATCCCAGCATATATGATTAACTTAAAGACCTATAGCTTTTTGTTGTTAATTCTGTATTAAGCATCTTATGCTGTCTAGTGCACTAAATATGTTAACTTCATTAAAGTGATTCCAATACCAATCCATGAATAAAATTGTCTTTGTGCAAGAAGTGACCGAGTCAGGCTCCATTGTATTACAGAGAAAAGTGTTGGCTAAAGTAGAGGTGTCTAGTTAGTTTTCTGTCTCAGAATTAAAATCTTTTTCCTTTTTGGGAAAAAGGGAGATTCATCAGAAAAATCACCTAGTAAGCAATAATGGCAGAAATTTTAAAATGGACACGAAATTGACCTAAAAGGTATTTTTCAAGATTGTGGCTCAGAAAGATCAATACCAGCCTTTATTCTGTTGGCAAGATTGCGGCAGTGAGGATGTTTGAAGTTCAACAAACAGATTTGATTTCATATGCCCATGATGAACAATCCAGCCTTGCTGATAACTTCAGTGGTCTTCACTGGAGTCTTTTGAGCTAATTCCTCTTGGTCTTCTCTGTGTGCTCAGCAAACGATGTACTGTGCTTATTCAGAGTATCTGTGTGTGTGACATATAACTTTGTGAGAGCTCTGGGGAATTCAGACAGCCCATGAAGGAATGAAAAGGCTCAGCGTTGAACCTGCACTTAACATGAGGGTCAATTCTGTAGATGGTGAGATCACAACAAAGACACTGCCTGTGTGTCACATGAAAAGGCAGCCTCATTGTCCGAAACAGATGGAAGTTTAAGATACTTCTCATATATAAGGGCAAGCAGTTTTTGTTGCATTAATTCTTTAGTAAGTGCAGGCATTTTTATCCCTTTATTCTTTGATAATGATAAACACCAAAATAAAAACTAACAAGTATGGTTATGCTAACATTGTTGCTTTGAAACAGCTTTGCTAATGAGAATCTTTAGTCAAACTGCTATGAAGTTTCTGGCACTTTGCTGTTTACCTCTCTGCCTCTGTAAATGCACGGATAGAGTGAATCTGAAGATAGGGACAGAATGCCACTTGTGCTTTTATAAACCCTGCTGCTACTTTCAGAACTAAAAGCTGTACTCTTCTATTTGCTGAACCATGACATCCTGAGCAAGACCTAAACCATTGTTCGCTTTTTCGTAGAGCAGAGAGGAGCCTTCAGGGGAAGTAGAGGTGGCCGAGGTTGGGGAACACGAGGAAATCGTAGTCG
>NW_022196897.1:80477721-80491974 GCF_008632895.1 Mastomys coucha | reverse complement strand
TTTTGTTTTGTGTCTTAATGTGTTATAATTATAACTTAGGATTCTTGAATCTTAAATAGTAGCATTTGTTGATTGCTTCTCATGGCAAACTAAAATGCGCTCTGTTGTCAAGGTCAGTCTTGAAAGCCATTTGGTTTGGATATATTTTTATAAGTAAATACAGTCTTCTGGAAAAGATTCCATTCTGTCAAAACAGCATCAGGAGAGCTGAAGCATGGTGTCCCGTTCCTAGAACACTCTCAGGGTACTCTCTCCCAAAAGTTTGAGGATGGAAGAAAATAACAGCTGGATTCAGTGACATACATCTGTAATTCCAGTAAGCAGGAGGCAGAGGCAAGGGGTTCAAGTTTGAGGCAAGCATAAGCTAATAAAAAGATCTGTTAAAAATAAACTTGGGCCAGCAAGATGGCTCAGCAGATAAGAAAGCCAGCTGCCAAGCCTAAAGTATCATGCCTGCCTTAGACATAGTAACTCAGAAGTGATAACTGTTTAGAATCTTGGTTTGGATGTGAAAAGTGCCTCCAAGGCCCATGCGTTGAGGCTTGGTCTCCAGTATTCAGAGGTGGGCTTCAGGTAAGTGAGTGAGTCATTAGGGCATGGAACATGGAGAAAATCTTGTCCCTAGCCTCTTTGTATCTTCATTTGCCTCTCAGCCTCTGTCACAAGCTCTGCTGCCATGATCCTCTGCCTCACCACCATCCAGCCATGAGCTGAAACCTCTGCAACTGGAAAACAGAATAAGTCCTCCCTTTAAAGTATCTGCATCATATAATTTATTACAGTAAAGAGAAGAAAATAGCACATTTAGGTTGGGATTTGTAATTGTTCTACTCCAAATGGGAAAGCTACTTTTTGGGAGGAATTGGGGAAACTCAGCCAAAACCTAAATACAGATAGTCAAGAAGATTTAAAAAAAAAAAAAGTTAGCATAAGAAATTCTTCCAGTTTTAGCTGCTAATAGATTAAATGAGCAAAGAATTTAGGACAGATCCCTTGGATGGCCTTGGTCAACCCAGCTTTTTACAGTTCCTCCTTTCTAGTACTTCAGAACCTAAGTTGGAGACCTGGACATCCTTGAAAAACCTGTGTTGTATATTTGTTTCTAGAACAGTCTGTTCTACATTCTGTTATACCCAGAATACAAATCCAGAGTACTTTGGGATCTTTCAAATGTAGTATAACAGGGCATTTCCCATCTGCCCTGGGTAGCATCCTTGGAGGAAAAGTTTGATTGGTTCTTATGTGTTTGCTGCCTACCTGTAATTGTATTCCCTTTTCCAAGTTTGACTGTATTCTGTCTCACTAGACTAGACCTAAGAACCTTTGCAGAGATTAATCAAGTGTTTTACACTCAAAATGTAGAAAATACTATCAACAAAATAGTGTAGTATGTCATTAGTGCTACATTCAGAGGTGGCAAGAAACTTGGCATCTTTCTACACTAGGATTATACACTGTACCTTAAGTTGAAGAGAAGAGCACAAGTAAAGACTGGGAAAGGAGGAGCAAACTCTCTTCTCTGTATTGGGGATACCTAAAGCAAGAAGGGTATGCACACACACATTCTTAGACACTGAATATAACTTGTATTTTTATATTTTAATAAGACTAATTTAAAAAGATCCACCTGGACTATAGAGGACACATGTAGCTACATCACTCCTGAGATTCTGTTATTTGGCCAATTATTTTTACAAATGTAATTACAGTCATATATAAGTTTATTTGATGCTAATCATAAGGGAGATTGTTCACTTGGATAATCTTAGCATAGAAATTCTTTAAATCTAGCCTAGAGATGAAGTAAGTCAAGAGTTTTAAGCAATGGAGACATTCTCTTGGTAGCCTTAAAAGTAATTGTCATGTTAAGAGGGCTAAGTGTTTTGCATTAATAGCCAGTCAGTATCCAGCAAGATGCCAGCCATGCCAAACCAGACTTGTGTTCCATAGAAACTGAAGTAATGGTGTAAAGCTGGTAAGTTTAAACCGATTAGTTAAACAACAGAAAACCATGGAGAGCTCTCAAGGTTTGAGACAAAACTTTGTCTCAAAGGACAATGATTATGAACTAGGAAAGACAAGTGGATAATCTATTGAGTTTGTAGAAGCTAATTTCCAACTCCTTTCCAATAGTTAAATGCCGAACAAGTTCCTAATAGCTGAAATATATGATACTAGAGATTCTATTCAACCATTCATTCTCGGGTTCAGGGACCAGCTAGGTGTAATAAACATTTATTAAATAATGGGCTAGAGATGCATAGCTCATTAGTAATGTGTTTGGCTAGCATATGCAAGGTCCTAAGCTTAGTCCCTAGCACCTAGCATTGTAAAGAAGAAAAAAAAAACCATGATATACCATAAATGACTAACTACACCTAATTGTTTCTACTTTAAAACTCAGGTTACAATTCTTTCTATAGTTAAACTCAATACGACACACACACACACACACACACACACACACACACGAGTCCCTTACAACTTGACAACAGCATCACCTTTACCAACCACACTTTGCCGGAACCTTTGTGCCAAGCCTTTTTTCACCTGGTTGTAGTTCTCTCTACACATTATTATTACATTCTCGTCATTATTTTAATTAACTTACCAACATCATAGCTTACTTCTTAATGGCCATATTTCTGTGCCCAGTCTACTACCAGAAGCAAATGTGTATATATGGGTATATATGTCTGTATATGAGAATTGTATGCCACATGTATAAAGGAGGATCCCCTAGAGCTGGAGTTACAGGTGGTTATGGCCTAACACTGGTTCCTGGTAAGAGCAGGAAGTGCTCTTCTGCCCTATGCTATCTTTCTAGCCCCAAGCCATCTCTCCAGCCCCAGGTTACACCTTTTTAATAAAACAAATGTTTATTACATCAGTACTTTTAAGAAAAGCTGCCCTGAGAGGTGGGCCTGATGGTTCATGCCTGTAATTGCAGCATCAAGGAGGACTTTAAGGCCTGCCTGGGCTAAATAATAAATTCCAAGCAATTTAGGCTGCAAATGGAGACTTCATTTCAAAAGCAAAACCAAAAAACAAAACCAAACTGCTCTCAGAAGAATTAAAAAGCCATGGCATAATCTCTGTTCCCATAACATGAGGCAGATATTTGTTTCCCTGCAACACACCTGTGTAGATGCCAGGACACTATTCTCTCTCTTTTTTTTTTTTTTTTTAACTCAACAGAAAAAAAGCATAACAAACTTTTATGCTTTAACCCAGTTAACAGCTAGTCTACCTGTTGGTATCAATCACCTGAGACTTTTCCTTAAAACGTGCTCATAAGGGCTGAGTCTTCCCTCCGGGAAGGGAAGCCACAAGTCCCCAGAGATGCCAATATCTGGGCTCTACACCTAGGTCTTTACCTTGGACCCGAGCTGCCCACCAAAGTCCACAAGACATGTGCTGCTGTTAAGACCCACCGGATCTGGCTACACCGGATTTAAGTGATCTGTAAGGACACATAGCTTTCCAAATTTAGGAAGAAAAAGTTTGCCGATCATAGCTTGTCATGAGCTGCTATTTTGTATTTGATAACGAGCTATTTTTTAAATTCCATGTGCCATGCGTTACAGTACGACTGCGCCGCTTGACACTCCATCACGAGCCTTATTTATATTAAAAAAAAAAAAGCCTCTCTCAGATAGTTGAAAAGTGTAACTTTTATTGCACTACCAGAAACAATACTTACTTTTTAAAAAGACCTCCACCGTCTTCTCACTTCTGCTCAAGTTCCACCTAGTCTACTTTCTCCCACGCTTGGAGATCATATAGCCTACAGAAAAACGATAACTAAAGACCGGTTTCCAGCTCTGAAGTGTGGCAGGACCGGCTGGCCAGCCGAGGGTAAAGAGACGGGTAGTGACTACGAGGCACTCCGTGGGCTCCTCCTCCAGTGCCAGAGGCGACCTCCCCAAGATGGCGGACGGCAAGGAGTAGCTTCCGCTTCCGGTGTGAGCGGCCCGGCCGGGGGGGCAAGATGGCGGCGGCAATAGGGGTCCGCGGCCGGTTCAAGCTGCTACCTTGCTCCGGCCCAGGTTGGCTTATCAGCCTTTCCGCTTTGCTGAGCGTGGTGGCTCGAGGGGCCTTGGCCACTACGCACTGGGTCGTCACGGAGGACGGGAAGATCCAACAGCAGGTAGCGGCCAGGGTGCCCCCCTCTCTGCCCGCGCCCCGTGAGGGGATCCCGGAGCCGGGCCCCTGTGTGGCTCCGCGCGGCCCCGCCCCCGGCTTGGCTTCCCACGGTCCCGGCCCACGGGCCGAGGCTTCCAGCGCTCAGACCTGGCACCTCCCCCTCCCCCTCCCCTCGGGTCTCCTTGCCCTGGCTCCGCCGTGGGGAACTTCTCAGCCTTCCACCGTGGGGCCGCGCGCGTCCCGGAACCGACCCTGGGGAACTGAGACTTGAGCTCCCGGGTTAGGAATCACTTATTCATCATTAGTTCTGGCTTTGGAGCCTCAGAGCCAGGACCCGCGCGCCACCACCTCTCCCCGAAGAAGCAGATAGCAGGTGGCAGTGCCGGGGAGTGCGCGCGTCCCAGGCCGGTGACAGCCAGGGTAGCATTAGTGAATGGATAGATCTTTTAATGCGACTCCTCCAACCTTGCCTCCCACTTGGTGGGATTTGTTTCACGATGTGATGGCTTGAGGCTGTGCCGTTAGCCAGGTCATTAGGGGCTCTTTAAAGACAACCCATTCTTGCTCCTTCTGAAGGAATGCCAGAAGATGCCTCTGGTGGCGGTGCCTGCATCATTCAGCTCTTAAGTGCCCTCATTTCCCGGTGTATTTTACATTGCTTCCTAGTTCCAGTGAGCCAGCCCGGCACTCTGCATGTGCAGTTTACTAGATTACCTATGCTTGAACTGATTTCTCAGAGGAGTGACTGCTTTTCTTATATAACTTTCTGATGCCTGCATTTTGCGTTCACGCCGCTGATGCTTTAAGGTGTGTGTGTGTGTCTGTGTCTGTGTGTGCGCGCGCGCGTGCTTCACCACAGAATCTTGTAAACCTAATGACATCCAGCGCTTGACAACAATCAGGAAGTGTCCAGAAGACATTTAAAAAGTGAAGTGTCTACCCCGTGCAATGTAAACATACTGACCAAAGTCGTGAGAGATAACATCCTTTTGCTTAACTGTAGAAACACATTGCAAGGTGTTTCATTGAGATGAGACATTTAACAGTGCAGCAAATCTAAACAAAAATTTTAAAACATCAGCCCTTTGTGTTTCCATTGTACTATTTCCTCGCGTGTATTTATATCTGACTCCCGTTTTAAAGGGCTTCTTTTTCATGGATATTAAGTTTAAGACCCAAGTTATTTTTCATTAACCTCCAGATGAGAGTTTAAAAATGTTCCAGCCCCTAGAAAAATCCAGTAAGACTGTCGTTCCGACATAGGGTTACAAATACTGTATCATCCCTGCTTTCATCTTTGATTGCTGTGGTGGTTTGCTTGAGGCCCTCATGAAGGGAAGCATTGAATTCAGTCACTTATGCTGCAATTTGGGGAGCCCTTCTCCTATTGGCTCTTTTCCTATATTGTTTCTGGCCACAGCTATTTATACTCTATGACATTGACTTCTCCTTCCCATTTTGGTGGCCTGCCACTCAGCTGAAAAAGTAACCCATCTGAAAAGTAAAGGCTAATTAACAGAGATGGGTTATTTATATGTTGAATATTGCATTGGGAAAGTAAAATCGGATTTGGTTTTGTTCTTTAAAAAAAAAAATGCCTTCTTTTGCACATTGGATCTATGTCTTAGAGGGGAATATAGGGATATTAGTAACTTGCCAGATCTTCTGAATCTCTGCCAAGTCATCCATCCCTTCAGTAAGTAATTAGACTTAGAGAGAAGAAAGCAAGCCTTTTTTTTATTTGTTCTTTTTTATAACAGCCCTTCCGGTTGACTTTTCCAATTCGTCACTGCACATTAACAGTTACAGCATTGGGTTCTGGCAGCCATGAACTTTTACTCTATAACAAATAAAGTTGATGACAACGTGTGACAACTGGAGGGTAGGAGTAAAGGAGTGGAGTTAATCTAAGAGGAAACAAGTACAAATAAATAAAATAGGAATTGGATACATTGGGCAACATTTGAGTTGGACTGCAGTAACTGTATAACTCCTGTGTCTTTCCAGGCAAAATCTAATAAACATTGTTTAGATTGCAGTCAGTGATCACATTTGGGTATATATTAGCACATCAATTTGGGGATACTGTAGTTCTGTTTTTAAATTCAGAAACATAGTTAGGATTCGATTAATATGCTGTATCTTAAGTGACATATTTAATTTCTGCTGCTTGGTTCTTGGTATTGTTACTTGATTGAGAGCAGAAGTGCAGTTTCCTTTTTAAAACACCCTGACATCAAGGAAGACCTGTGAGCAAACTGCAGTAGAACATTAGAGTGGTAAATGTCTTTCTGATCATTTGAACTCTAATACTTAAACTTTTAAAAACTATATGTGTCATGATTTTCCACAGCATAATACATCATTTTCCACAGCAAATACGGAAATATTTATAATAATTAAAATTGAGAATCAGAGCCAGCTGTAGTGGCACACAACTTTAATCCCACCACTGACGTGACAGAAACAGGTGAATCTCTGAGCTTGCCAACCTGGCTTACTTATATAGCAAGTACCAGGCCAGCCAGAGCTACATAGTCTTTCAGAGAAAAAAAAAAATCAAAATTGCCCAAAGTATACATTTAAATAGGGGCATTTCCACTATTATAGTTAAAGTACAGCATGGAAGCTTTACCAGGACAAGTGCATATTAATTGGATTTTTGTATCACAAGCCCTAGCAGACCCTAAAGATAGACACACCAGTTCTGTACTCCAGCTTGTGAATATGAAAGCTTAGAAACCCTCTGTCCTTATGTGGGTTCAGCTGGGGCTTCATTCAAACAGCTCTACATTCCTGCAAGCATCCTCTTTGCATTGAAGGCTGGAGTCCCTGCTGGCAACAGCAGGTGTCCGTGCTGCCATGGAAAATCAGAGTGTTCCTTGCCATAGCCCCTGCCTCAGCTAGGAAGCATACCTCCTACCACTGAGTTCTCGAGAATGTAGTCTGGAGAGTCCTGGGGCTGGAGTGGGAAGAAAAGGTCCCATCACCTGGTTTTTTTCCCATAGACAGAGAAAGATTAAGAAAAAGGCGGGGGGGTGGGGAAAAAAAAAAAAAGAAAAAAAAGAAAAAGGCTGTCTACAATTGTGAGCTTTTTCTCAGCTTTGGTTTCTGGAATACCTCTTCATCATTCATTGCTTACCCCCTCTCCGTACCCGGAAAACAGAAAGACCATCTCTCTTCATTTTCTTTCCAGTTGCTATGATAAGATACCCTGACAAAGACACCCTAAGAGAAAAAAGGTTCATTTAGCTTACCATTCCAAGTTACCTATGTCATAGGAATGTGGGGAGAGGTTAGGGTAGCAGGAACTAAAAGCTGCCAGTTTGAAGCAGCTACTCACATTACAGTTAGAAAGAGCAGTGAGGTACCACGTGTACAGCTGTGCTCAGCTCACTTTCTCCGCTTTTGTACAGTCCAGGCCCCAAACCCAGGGAATAGTGCTACCCACAGTGAATGGGTCTTCCCATCTCAGTTAACAAAATCAAGACATGCCATGCCCACTGGCTAATTTAATCTAGATAATCCCTTATGGAGACTCCCCAGTGGTTCTGGATTGAGTTAAACTGTCAAACTATTGATCCCAACTTTTGTCTCACTTTACTTAAGGAAGGGTCCTTAGCTTTGAGTCAGTCTGTGAACTAGATGACTGTGTGTTATTAACCAGTTAGCATGAGGCTCTACTGTGTAATTAGGCCAAGAAAACCTTACATCATCGTTGGTATTGAAATGGGGCTTCAGTTTAGTGTTGCATGTCTGTAATCCCAGCACTTGGAATATGAAGGCAGGAGGGTCAGTAGTTGGTTATCCTTGACTCTCTCTCTCTCTCTCTCTCTCTCTCTCTCTCTATATATATATATATATATATATATATATATATATATATATATATATATATATATCAAAGTTATGGCCAGCCTGGGCTACATGAAACCCTGTTTCTAAACAAACACACACACACACACACACACACACACACACTTCTGAATGGTCTGGTAGGCAGCTTCGCAGTTTCTTCATAATCAGAGCTGAGGCTGTTGCTGGTTGAATTTGTAAAGAATAAACTTCTAGACAATATTTTCAAATATTTTTATTTTAAATTTAAATATAATCACTTCACCATCAGACCAAAACCAAGTTCACATCCACTTCTAGCCTACTGAGAAGCAGGCCATGGAACTTTGGCCACTTTGTCAATTACATGTAGTATATCACTTCCTTGGGCAAGATTTGCGGAAAGTCACTTAGTAAGCATGCTTTGCCAAGGGATGCTCTCATACAGCCTAGGCCTTCCTCAAAGTTACTATGTGACAGAGTCTGGCCTTGAACTCCTTGATCATTCAGTCACCACCTGTCAAGTATTAAGATTATAGGAATACCCAGCAGGCCCAGGGATTGTTCATTTGTTTGTTTGTTTGTTTGTTGCCAAAGTACCTGCTAATTCGCTTGCAGAGGAGGTTAAATAAATTTTGGAATTAGCCTTCAACCCTCAGCACTCTCTAGCATTCTGTTTAAGTTTTTTGGTTGATTGGTTGGTTGGTTTTTGGTTTTGATTTGGTAGTTTTTGTTTGTTCTTATTTCAGTTTGCTTGTCTGTTTGTTTGTTTGTTTTGAAATACCTGGCTGTATCATCTCTTATCAGATGAACTCTTGAAATCTTCCAGCTATTAATGTGTAAGCTTGTTCAGTCAAGAAGTTGTGCTTCTGGCACCAGATACAATGCCTCTGGATAGTCTCTTCAGAAATGAGGCTCTCAGCTTTCAGTAAGAATCACGTTGTTACCCACTGTCTCATAACACTGTAGCATTTATTTTCTTGACCACTGTTTCCTTCTCCTCTATAGTTAGAACCACCAAGTTTTAAATTTAGGGGAAAAGAGTATTTTTTGTGGGGAAAGGATTCTTTTTTTTTTTTCTTTTTTTTGGGGGGGGTGGGGGGAGGGCGTTGAGACAGGGTTTCTCTGTGTAGCCCTGACTGTCATGGAATTCACTCTGTAGACCAGGCTGGCCTCAAACTCAGAAATCCGCCTGCCTCTGCCTCCCAAGTGCTGGAATTAAAGGTGTGCACCACCACCGCCCAGTGGGGAAGGGATTCTTAAAGCATACATGTTACATCTTCTTAGTAGCCTCTCGTCCACATCTGAGGAGTAGTATTTAGTAATGGCAATAGTTGTAAGCATGTTAATCTATACTGGCATGTATTTTGTGCAGCACATTTTGAAGTGCATGCTTTTCTTCTCATCACACTAGTAAGTGGAGGAATAGAGGGAAACAGAAGAGCAAATGTGGTAATAATGAAAGCTCATCCAATCCATTTTCTTCCTTTTTAGATTATTTTTGCCAAGTATTTCATAGTAATTTAGATCAGGTGACAGTAGGAGGTGAGGGGACTCAAATAAGCATGAGTGTATTTGGTGGTTGTGTGATCATCTGCCTTTAGTCAGACAGATGTCTGGGAAACAGATGCTTTCCATCACAGTGAGGTTCCTGATGGTGCTGATGTATGAGAGCATCCTTTGGCAAAGCATACTTGCTAAGTGACTTTCAGCATCTCTTGCCCAAAGAAGAGCTATACCACATGGAACTGACAAGGAGGCCAAAGTCCCATGGCACTGCTCTTCAGTAGGTTAGAAGTGGAAGTGCTACTTGGTTTTGGTCTGATGGTGAGTAATTTGGCAGATCTGAGAAGGCTTGCACATGCACAATGACTAAGCTCAGTTCCTGTACTCTTAAGAAATATCACCTGTTGGTGTCAGGGTTCTCTTGAGTCACAGAACTTATGATGAAATGTCTCTATATATTAAGGGAATTTGTTGTGATGACTTACAGTCTGTATCAACTACCCCAACAATGGTCAGATGTGAATGGGAAATCCAAGAATCTAGCAGTTGCTCAGTCCCACCAGGCTAGTTGTTTCAGCTGGTCTTCTGTAGAAGTAGATTGCAACAGATGTGCTGCCAATAAGTGCAAGCAGTCAAAGAAAAGTGAGTCTTCCTTCTTCCAATGTCCTTATGTAGGTCTCCAGCAAAAGGTGTGGTCCAGATTAAAGGTGTGTGCCACCATCCCAGAATCTGGGACTTGTTTTGTCTCAGGCTGACCTTGAACTCAGAGATCTCCTTTTGCCTTAGTCTCCTGGGATTAAAGGTGTGTACTACCTTGCCTCTGCCTAAGCTTTTCATAGCCACTATGCCTCAAAATCTCCCTGTCAAGGTCCTGGTCAGAAATTTATGTCTTCCAGCCTCAAGATCTGGCTCACAGCCAATTCTGGGTTGTAGTTCATTCCAGATAGCGTCAAATTGACTGCCATGAATAGCCATTACACCTGGTTATGGTGTGCATAGGATATGGCCCAAATTCTTCCATAACTTTAGCTTTTATCTGGTCATCCTTGAATACCTAACCCTCAGTCCAGCATCACACACACAGAGACACACACATACAATCCAGCATTACACACACACACACACACACACACACACACACAGAGTCCAGCATCACACATAAACACACATACACACACACACAGAGTCCAGCATCACACACAGACACACACAGACATACACAGTCCAGCATCTCACACGCACAAACAATCCAGCATCACACACATACAGAAACACATAGACACACACACACAGTCCAGCATCTCACACACACACACACAAACACACAAGCACTGATACACACGCGCTCATGTTGCTCTCTTTGTTGTTGTAAGCATCCCCAGGTATGCTGTGTTCTCTCTTGCTTCTGTTCTTTGCACATGTTCCTCTCAGGTACCCTCAATTGACTAACTCAGACTTTACAACTTGTGTGTCATTTCCTTTGTTTATGTTTTCATAGCATGATGAATTTCTTTCTGAAAGCAGTTACACACTCATGTGTGACCATTTACTCACCTTAGTGCACTCTAGACCACTACATAGCTCCAAAGAGAGACTGGATACATCAACCTCTACAACTTCAGCCTCTCCCACACTGTCAAAACACACAGGCAGCAACATCTCATTAACTGTTGATTGGCTGATGCAAGCAGATATGATAAGTAGATTTGGTGTCTTAGACATTTACAATTGCCTGTATGAAGCCAGTGTTCACTCGTTTGATTATCATCTGGAGATGACCTGTAGGAAGCTTCAGACTTGTGGGAAAAAATCGAAGGTCAAAGTGACCCATCAATCAGTTACCCCTTTGACTCTCAGAAGGGACTTGGAACAGTTGTGAAGGGCTGTAATCTCAGAGACCACTCTGGTCTGTGTGCTGTTCATCAGGTTATGCTCTACAGGGGACAGCATCCTCTCTGTTACTGGTGTTACATACAGAGGATCTCAGCTTTATTGCCCAGACTTGTAAATACGTTGAGAAGTGATGAGAAAAATAATGAACAAGAAAAGTAAAAGAGAAGAATGTGAAAACCAGGCAATGTAGACAGGGCTGACAGCTCCACTGCTGAGCAGGGGCTACAATCAGCTGTGGGCCCAGCAGCTGTTGTAGTTTGGAGGCAACCCTGCTGGAAGTGAACAGAAGGCATGCTGGCAGTGAGAAGGATGAGGGCTTGCCAGCAGGCCAAGGTAAAAATTAGCACAGCTTTGCACTCCCGAATGTGGAGAGCAGTACCTATGTCTCAGTTATACAATCCTGATGGCAAAAGTTAAAACAGAAGCTCCTGTGTGTGGTTCTAGCCAATAACTCAAGAGTCAAGTATTTACAGACTTTCTTTCCTCCTGCTCTCTTAAAGCCAGTCCAGTGGGCCCTTCACCCCTGCAGCGCTCATCAGGACACCTAGGGCTTCCTTCCCTCCTTGCCAAACTCAGTTCTCAGTAAACTCAGCTTAGCCTCTTAGCAACCTAGTGGCAACCTTGTACCTTACTGAACTATTTACTTTCATGGCTGCCAAGACCCAGATTCTGTTTTTCTTCTGAGCCCCCCGCCCCCACTCCTGGCCATAACTTTTCTTTTCCTTGATGACTTGCTGGCTGCTATGCTGCCCCCATCCCCACATGGTCATCTCAAGCAGCCTCCATCTGTAAACTTGACCTCTTGAGGCCTTGCACTTCTCATCTGAGCTCCATGACTCCTGGGCACCTCCACTCAGAATGGCTTCACATGGACAGCAGCTTCTGATCCCAACTGCACCCCAGACTTCTTCCATTCACCAAATAGCTGTGAGCCCAAATACTGGCGTTTGTCTTCACTCTTTTATTCTCTATTTCATACCCAGCCTAAAGATAATCTATCTCCTTTACTTCCAGAGTGCTTCCTGATTGAGCTGTGTCTTTCCACTTCCGTTCTGCAGGCCTCGTCTGGACTAACTCTGCCTCAGTCCTGCTCTGATGCCAGTTCTTAACTGCTCTTCTTGCTTCACTTGTGCCCCAAATAATCTGTTCTCCCAGAATCATTGAAAATGTTTTATTTTGTTTGTCTTTAAACACATGTGGCCATATCATTCACTGTAAGGTGGGAAGCAGAGACCATGAGAGCACCTGAAGGTCTTTCCAGTCACACATGAAGATGAACATCTAGGTTTTGTATCGTACAAGGCCAGAAAGACCTGAGACCTAGCCACCTCTCCAGCCTCAGGCCCCACTCTCCTTCTTAGGTGATGGGCTGTATTTCTGTCTTTGTACATCCCTCTACAGATTTGTTCATAGCTCAGTCTGCCTCTCCTTTTAGGTCTGTTCACATAACGCCTCTTTTTACATGTCTAAAACATCATCTCTTCCTGCACTGTGTTCATCCTCTGCTTTATTCTTCATAGTGATGGCTGCTGGTACTATTATTATAGCATTTACATTATATTTCCTGTCTGTGAGAGAAGGCAGCAGCTTTATTTTCTTCAATCAAGTAACCTCCGAACCAAAAACAGTGTTGGTACGTGGTATATATACTCGGAGAATACTGAATAAGTGAAAATAGTGTGTGTGCACATACATTATTTTTACCTGAAATATGACTTGAGTCAGCATACTCAAAGGCCACCATCATTTTAGTGGTCTAGAACAGGGACAGTGTGTTTACTTGAAGGTTACAAGAGAATTCGTTCATTCTCCCTGTTACAACTAAAAAGCTTGGACAAGCTAAGTCCTCTTTAGAAGCACAGTGTCTCTGAACAATAGTAGAAGATGTTGTGAGGCCATATTACAGTGAATATTTGTCCTCAAAGTTCCTGTATATTTGAAAACGTTTTTATGAGTTTCTTTTTTAAACATGCAACTGGGAACATTGTATCTGATGACTAATTTGCTAGCTTAAAACCAAGGCATCTGTCCACAAAAGAAATAAAAGTTGCCTCCTTGGTTAAGTCAGGATAATATTAATTCATAATAATATATGAATATTCTGTAGTATATTTATCCAGTGCATTTAGATTCTCCGGGGAGGGGGTTGTTTGTTTTGTTTTTCCTGTCAATACTGTGGCAAGTGAGTGTGATCATATGTATATCTTTGCATCTTTCTATGAGTATTTGTAAGATGAGTTCTTAGAAATGGAGTTAACTGGTTTTTTTTAAAACTTTTATTGCATTATGATGAGAAAAGTTGCATGATTTCAATTTATCTGAATTTGTTAACATTTAAAAACATATTTTAAGTAAATAGAATTAAATCACATACTTGTTTCCCTTTTGTACCCCCACTGCTCCCAGAAACCCCCCTTCAATACCTACAACATCTTTTTTGTCATATTCCTTAAAATTTATAAAATATTATAACAATAAAAATAAGTACTATAAAAGTTGTTTGATATAAAACAACAATCAATTTAACAGTCTTATGTAGATGCTCGTCTACAACAATAGTGAAAATACATTTTTCTCAATATAAATTTTAAATAACTCCAAACATATTAGCTGTATACATCAAAATAATACATCACTACTGGTATTTTCTTAAATGAACATAAATATATAGTCTTTTTGTTTGTTTGCTTGTTTGTTTTGTATTTAGTAGAGTTTAAAATCTTGGCTCTTACTATGGTACAAGCCAAAAATAAGAACAATTTTTAGACATTGGATTTCATTGTAATAAGGCTGTACTTTAATGACTCTTACATCACCAAAGGATTTTACCTCCATCGTAGCTAAGCTGAGAGTTGATAGTTCTGCTGCACCAAG
>NW_022196897.1:80477460-80477605 GCF_008632895.1 Mastomys coucha | reverse complement strand
TGACTTGAGTGAGTGACTTTATTCTCAGCCCACAGAGAACAGGTTACATTCATTTAAAAAATGGTGTAGGTATTAAAATGGTCTGTCCATAAAGTCATTCACCAACTGTTTCAGTGAACAATGGTTCTGCTTGGAGGGTGGCACA
>NW_022196897.1:80457500-80475603 GCF_008632895.1 Mastomys coucha | reverse complement strand
ATTCTGGGATCCTGTGATCCTGGGCTTGTTAGATCACCTGGGAGTAGGGCTTCCTCTGTGTGTTGTGGAACGCCAGCTGCAGAGCTTGCACCCAAGGTCTGCTCAGGACACCAACCCAGACAGACCGGACGGAACCCCAGTCACTGGGCTGGCGGAGTTCCTGTGTGCCTGGTTCCGCTGGCCCCAATTACTCCCAGTGTTGGGACAGATGTTGGTTCCTGCTCACCTCTGATCCTGGGTATGTCAGAGCGCTTGGGAGTGGAGCTTCCTTTGGGTGTTGTGGGACTCGGAGTTAACTGGTTTAAAGTATTATTTATTCTTAATTTTCCTAGGTATTGGCAAATTATTGTGCTAAAGGATTGTGTCAGTATTTGAAAATGCTCAGCAGTATTTGGAATATGTAAAACCTTTGTTCATAATCTGACTTCATCAAAAGACCTTGCATTGCCCTTGGTTAAACAGCACAGTAGCCATCAGTAGGAGTGGCAAGCTTTAAAGAGCAACCTTCAGTTTCATTTTCATGACTTCCTAGAAAAATTAAACCTTTATCGTTAATGTGGTTGGGATTGCAGTAAAAGAAATCAGTCATGTTGATTTCATCCCCTGAGCAGAAGGTTGAACTGCATCCATTGCCTCTCCTTAGGGCAGGGATTTCCAGCACAAATTAGCAAAGTCATCCCCAAGCCATTGAGTTTCCTGCCACCTCAGTAATAGCATGGCCCAGTGCCTTGTACTGATTGTAGTGTCTTTTCTAGGAGTGAGTAATCCAGTTATCTCACTAGGAGTTTTAAAGCTCACACGTAGTATTCTATCTGTATTGCTGCTGTTTAAAAAAAAAAAAAAAAACAACAAAAAAAACTTTATGGTTTAAAACAACCCAGATTTATTGCTTTCCAGGTACCTAGGTAAGGAGACTACAGATCCATCCTGAAACCCATAAACATAGTCCAGAGAACAGCAGTGCTATGTACCTTCCTTCCTGGAGATTGTGGGCAAAGGCCACCTTTTCTAATGCTTTCCTAAGGGCTGCCCGTATTCCTTGGCTCTTGTGCCACTTTCATTGCATCTTCAGAATCAGCAGTAGTTCATCCCACTGACCTCATTTTCTCTTCCTGTCTGCCCCAACCCTGACTGCGTGCGTGCATGCGTGCGTGCGTGCGTGCATGCGTGCGTGTGTGCATGCGTGCGTGTGTGTGTGTGTGTGTGTGTGTGTGTGTTTTCTCCCTGGTCCATGTAATTACTCTATATACACCTGATATCCAAGCTGTGTTCTCTGTCTTAATTAAGACCGTCTGATTAGCAACCATTCATCTGGTTGACATCTAAATTCTCATTTGCCATAGAGTGTAATATATTCCCAAGGTTAGGGATCAGAGCATGGTAACCTTGGTTGGGCCATTATTCTGCCTGCCGCTGTGCTCAGTACTTATTTACTGCTTGAATTAAAGTCATGTCTGATATAAAACAGCTATCTCTAATATAAACAGAAATTAGGAGGAAGAAGCAGGGAAATCAGAGGTTCATATTCAACCTCAGCTATATAGGAGATTGAGGCCAGCCTGTCACAAAGAGGAATAAGAATAACAGCAGAACCAGCTACATTGTTTCCACACATGTTTGCAAGAGCAGCTTGACAAATACAGATGTTATCTATGACTCTTGTCATCTCATCCAACATTTTATTTTTGTTGTAAAGTTACAAGTAGCCTAGCTGAAAATGTGTTGTTTATATATGTTCCCTGTGGCATAAATTCTAAAATATAGCTTAAGACTTATGTATTTGCTGCTTGTGTTGGAAATATTGTCTTGCTTGTCAGTCAGGAAGACATTGTTTGACATGAATGTTCTTACAAATTGGCTACAACATTATGAACATTCAAATCTAGATAACAGCTATACAGTATACTTTATATGTCTGAATTATGCAGGAATAGGCAGTTTTACAACCATGGTTTCTAGAAACTGTAATAACAAGAAAATAAAATCTAGTTGAGGATTAATTTCAAAGAATAGTGGCCATGAAGTTCATGTGACGGGCAGGATTCAGTACTTATGTTTAAGTTTGTTTTTAATTTGATGCTTGATAATTCTTCAAACTGAGACTGGTTTTAACTTTCTTATTAAAATATTATACAACTTCTCTAGCAGCAAAAATTACAGCCAAACAGTTGTCTTAACAAAGTGTATACTCAAAGGCTAGAAAGATGGCTCCATCCATAAAATGCTTACTGCACAAACATAAAGACCCAAGTGTGATCCCCAGCACCCATGTAAGAAGCCAGGCATGGTGGCACATGTGTGTAATCCCAGTGTCCAGAGGGTAGAGGCAGGAGAAACCCTGGAGCTGGCTGGCCAGCCAGCCTAGCCTCGTCAGTGAGACTGTCTCACGTAACAAAGGAGATGGCTGTCCTTAGGAACAGCACTGTAGGTTGACCTCTACCTTCCAATATGCACATGCATACAATTGTACATGTAGAAGCACTCAGACACACACACACACAAGTTTTCACATTTATAGCGAGGAGTCTATGAAGACACTCTTATGAGGTAAATCTGGACTGATATTTTGAACTTGCAGTTCTCCAAACTTGAAAGAAGATGGAAGTCCATGACAGCCTAACCTGTAGGAAGAGTTGGGTGGACAGTATTGACAACGGACATTCTGCCTGCCTCAGCCCATAAACTCACGCTGATTACCATTGTATTGTACATGGCCAGAATTACAGGTGCAAAGGTTCCTTAGCCAGTTCTTTGACAATAATAATAAAGTGCAATTAAATTTCAGATAATTTGAAGAGAAAGGTGGCCCAGAAAAGACACTAGCTGAGCATTTTTTGAGGTCTTCATCTTGGACCACATCTATGACAAGGACTGTCGTAATGAATACCTAAGAGAAAGCTGTTAGGCTGTTCTTCTGCTAGACACTTTGCTTATCATTACAGTTTGTTTAAAACTGAATGAAACAAGTTTGTTTCCCAGTCCTCTCAAGTTTGATGTTTACAAAGATAACGTACTTTTAAGTAGATATTTTCTTTATAAATTTAGGTAATATGTACTCATTGTTGAGAAGACTGGAAACATAAACAAATGACCTTGAGCCCCGCTAACTAGAACCGTGCTTTAAAAATATTGTATATAACCTATCAAATTTAGCGTGAGGCAAGATTAAGTGTAAAGGAGATTTAAATGTATTCACAGTTATTCTCATGTTTCTAAAGGCTTGTGAAGCTCACTGTTGGTAGGAACTTAAGTTGATTCAACTGCTTTGGAGAAAATTAACCAAAAACATAAAGTGCATTTCCTGTGACTTAGACATGCTCTCTTCAAAGGGAAGAGCATATCCAGACACCTGCCCAGAGAATATCACACTATTTTTAAGTAAAATATGAATAACCTAAATTTTAGAAATAAATTAGGGCTTTATTAACCATAAGCTAAGTGTAGTTACTTAAAGCAAAATATAAACCACTAAAATTGAGGTTGGACTGGAGATACAACTTTGTTGGTGGAATGCTTATATCCATCCCAACAGTACATAAGCTGGATGTGGTGACCCACCTGTGTAATCCTTACAGTTTGGAAGTAGATCAGAATTTCATCCTCAGCTTCACAGAGACCAGCCTGGGCCACATGAGACCTTGTGTCAAAACTAAATCAAGATTTTGGAGAGATGGCTTAATAAGTAAAGTACTTTCCGTGCAGTCCTAGAGACCCACAGAAGAGCCCAAGTGCAACAGCACGTGAGTTACCCAGCACTGGGGAAGCATGAACAGGAACCCTGCTGCCAGCCCATCTGGACAAGTGAGTGAAGGGGCAGCAAGAGACTCAAAAAGTCAGGTGGAGAGCAGTGGACAGGGACACCTGACATGGAACTTCTGGCCTTGGTGCAAGTATGATCAAACACATACAGAGAAGAAGAAGGAAGGGAGGGAGAGGGAGAAAGAGAGAGAGATGAAAGAGAAATGAAGGTGATAACTTGGTCAGAGAATTGCTTGCTTTGCAAGTATGAGGACCTAAATTCTGTCCCCAACTCCCACATAAAAAGCCAAGTGTAGTAGCACATCACATGCTTGTAATCCCAGCACTGTAGAAATTCCAGAGGCAGAGATAGGAGGATCCTGCGAACTCATTGACTAACCAGACTAGCCTAATTTGTAAATCACAAATTCAGTAAGAGATCCTGTCTCAGAAAATAAGGTGGCTGTTACATGAGGAGGGATACCTGAAGTTACCCTCTGGTCTTCACATGCACATGAACACAAATACACATATCTGCATATACACAGAATAAGTAAAATTAACAATCCATCTGAATTTACTGGGAGAGACATTCAATGAAGTAGGCAGAGGAGTGGGCTAGGGAAAGGTATAATACACTAGTTATTCCCATTTTTAAAAATTATTACACTGGTTGATTGGTTGATTGACTGTGTTGGAGAATACCTTGCATGGATTATGCACATGCTGCGGTATGCATGTGGAGATCAGAGGAAAACTTTTCAGAGCAGGTTTTCTTATCTTACCATGTAGGTGGCCAGTGATAGAACCCAGTTCATCAGCATTGGCAAGTGTCAACCTACTGAGTCATGCCATGGAGCACATGTTCTTATTTCTGTAAAGATATCCACATAGCAGTGGGAAGGATAGAAGTTACCATGACATATCTAACAGTAGATAACTCTGAAAGTGAGATTTCAAGTAATTTTGATTCTTTTCTCCATTCTGTGTATATTGTTTATATTTGAAGTACAATACTTAGTTATAATCAGGGAGAAAAAAAACTTGAACTTTGTTAGCATTAAAACCCATGCAGCTAGAGATGGCTCAGCAGCCAAAAGCACTACATGGTCCTGCAGAGGACTTAGGTTCTGTTCCCAACACCCACATGGCAGCCATGGGTCCAGGGAATCCCATGCCCTCTTCTGCCCTCCTTGGGCACCAGGCATACATGTGGCACAAGATATACATACAGGCAAAATAACCCATGTACCTAATTAAGAACTGTACAGCAGAGAGCTGATATACAGTGAACCACTATTTAGAAGTAGCCAGTGCTTAATTGGAGCAAATGGACAGTTTAACAAAAGTAGGTGTGTGTGTGTGTGTGTGTGTGTGTGTGTGTGTGTGTGTGTGTGTGTCTGTGTGTGTGCATGTGTACATGTGTATGCACACATACATGTGTGGGAGGGTTACATGTGAAAGTCACAAGTCATCCTTCAGAGTTGTTCCTAGATTACCTTTTGTTTTTCTAGACAGGGTCTCTTCCTAGGCTTGCTGTGCTTACGAGCCCCAGGGATCCACCCATTTCTACCTCACAAGTACACACCACCACTCCCAGCTTTCTTTATATAGACTGGAGCTTGAATTCAGGTCTGCATGCTTGCATAGCAAACACTTTACTGACAGCGCCGTCTCTTCAGTGCCAGAAGAAACTTTATTTTTATTTTTATTTATTTATTTTTTTATTACATATTTTCTTTATTTACATCTCAAATGTTCTCCCCGTTCCTGGCTTCCCCTCTGAAATATCCCCATTCCCTTCCCCCTCCCCCTGCTCACCAACCCACCCTCTCCTGCTTCCTAGGCCTGGCATTCCCCTACACTGGGGCATAGAGCATTCACAGGACCAAAGGTCTCTCCTCCCATTGATGACCAACTAGGCCATCCTCTGCTACATATGCAGCTGGAGCCATGAGTCCCACCATGTGTACTCTTTGGTTAATGGTTTAGTCCCTGGGAGCTCTGAGGGTACTGGTTGGTTCATATTGTTGTTCCTCCTATGAGACTGTAAACCCCTTCAGCTTCTTGGGTCCTTTCTCTAGCTCCTTCATTGGGGACCCTATGCTCAGTCCAATGGATGACTGTGAGCATCCACTTCTGTATTTGTCAAGCACTGGCAGAGCCTCTCAGGAAACAGCTATATCAAGCTCCTGTCAAGCCAGCACTTGCTGTCAACCACAATAGTGTCTGGATTTGATGATTGAATATGGGAAGGAGTCCCAAGTGGGGCAGTCTCTGAATTGTCCTTCCTTCAGTCTCTGCTCCACACTTTGTCTCTGTAACTCTTTCCCTAGGTATTTTGTTCCCCCTTCGATCTAAGTGTGGATTGAAGTATCCACACTTTGGTCTTCCTTCTTCTTGAGTTCCTTGTGGTTTGTGGATTGTATTTTGGGTATTCCAAGCTTTTAGGCTAATATCCACTTATCAGTGAGTGCATACCATGTGTGTTCTTTTGTGATTGGATTACCTCATTCAGGTTGATATTTTCCAGATCCATCCATTTCCCCAAGAATTTCATAAATTCATTGTTTTTAATAGCTGAGTAGTACTCTTTTAACTGCAACTCTGTAAATCACCCTTGCTCCAATCAAGTAAAGATTATATGGGCAAATTGAAAATATGGCAGTCTCATTGGTTGGAATAGTATGTTTTTTGTTTTTGTTTGTTTGTTTGTTTGTTTGTTTGTTTTTATTCAGGGATGAATCAGGCTGGTAAAAATGTGACAGAAGTAGGGTTAAAAAGTTAGAAGAACCTTGAAGTCATCTAATTGGGTCTTTTCAGCTAATAGGGAAGTAACTCAGGCAAGGAAGACATACTTATTCTGACCTATGAAGGCTTAGCCACTGTACTTCCAGTAGAGCATTGAGCAAATGTGGCATCAAGACACAGCCAGGAGTGTGTTGACTACCTACCCATACACCTCACACACTGAAGCACAGACAGCAGTTCAAGAGTGTAATGCTAGATGATACATACAGGAGTGTGTGTGCATGTAATGCTTGACTATACAGGAGTGTGTATCCATGTAATGCTTGACTAAAAGGGAGTGTGTATGCATGTAATGCTTGACTGTACAGGAGTGTGTCCATGTAATGCTTGACTAAAAGGAAGTGTGTATGCATGTAATGCTTGATGATACAGGAGCATCTATCTATACAGTCTCTGATGAGAAATCAAGAGGAGGATAGTTGGCTTCACAAAAGAAATGTCATTTGGTTCAATCATCTAGCCTTTGTCAAAAGCATAAGTGTGTGCCAGCAGCACTATGTGCAGTGGCAGAAAAGACTTGTCTTAGTTGGGATTTCTGTTGCTGTGATATAATACTAACCAAAAGCAACTTGGGGAAGAAATGGTTTATTTCATCTTACACTTTGAGATAACAGCCATCACTGAGAGAAGTCAGAGCAGGAACTTAAGCAAGGCAGGAGCTCAAGCAGAAGCCATGGAGGAATACTGCTTACTGGCTTGCTCCTCATGGATCCCTCAGCCTACTTTGTAATAGCATCCAGTACCACCTGTCCAGGGGTGGCACCTATAGTGGGCCCTTCAGGCTTGCCTACAGCCCCATCTTAGGAAGGCATTTTCTCAATTATGGTTTCCTCCTCTCTGATGATGCTTTCTTGGGTCAAGTTGAAAAACAAAAACAAATAGGCAGCCCAGTGCTCTTAAAGGAGCCACAAGGATACCTCCCAGAACCTCTTTAAAACTTAGGCTAAGTTGGACCAGTGAAATGACTGAATGGCCTGACACTTGGGTTCAGTCTCTGGGACCCACACAGTGGAAAGAAAGAACCTCAGACCTCCACCTATGGGGCACATGTGTGCACCCCTACACAGTCAATTAATTAATTGAAATGTAATAAAGTTTGCAAAACATTTGGGATAACACAAACACTTTCTGAATTATAAACATTTCCTTGGCATGTCAGACAAACTTGGGGTGCTATAGGTATGGTTTGTCCCAGGGCGTAAACAAAGGTAGGGTTTTGCTGCTTCTTCAGACCCATTCTCAGGCTTCCTCAGAAGGCACTCTGATAGGCCTCTCTAGTACCACCTACCTCACTTAGGAAATCCCATCTCAGAAATAACCACTGTGACTAATAGAAAAGAATGCACTGGCTAGGCTCCCATGTGGGGAAGAGGAAGTCAGGGATATAGTTGTGATAAAGAAGGAAATTCTGGGTACTGACCAGCAAAAACTAGACATGGACAGCAAGTGGTGCCGGTTTTGATTTATCATATTTTGAGATAAAAATTATAGTGTCTTAGTGTTTCAATGTGTTATACTATCCGTGATAGTGTCATAACTTGAAAATTCTGAATTAAAAAAAATACTCTGCTTCTAGTTCTTAAGGGGAATATATTTTTTAATGAGTGCATCATACTATAAGATGTCAGTTTTTATACTGCTGCCAGAGAGTGGTTTTCCATGTTGTTTTCATATATTAAAATGAATATCATTGCAAGTGGAACAGTTACTGAATATGAGTAAGTTGCATATAAGGCTTGAACTACTGTCCCTACAGAAATGTGTCATATCCTGCTCTAAAGGACCACTGATGATTGACTCAAACTTGCCTTCCTAGATCATCACTCATGTTTCTACATTTAAATTGGTTATTTTGTTTAAAATGTTTACCTTTATCTAACTTGGCAGTGAAGTGGTTTCCATCTGCTGCTGAATGGATTTACTGAATCCAGTATCTTAGGGCTCTCATTGGAGATGTAGTTTTGAACAGTGTCTCAATTTGGAACTGATTCAACAGTTAAGTGCACTGGCTGCTCTTCCAAAGGACTCAGGTTGAATTCCCAGGATTCACATGATAGCTCACAGCCATGTATTACTCCAGTTACAGGATACAGCATTCACACAAACACACACATAGATGAACTACCAATGCACATAAAATAAAAATAAATCATTAAGAAAAAAACAGTGTCTTGATTAGTTAGAGAAAGCACAAGTGTTGTCTGTAGGTCACTTAATAGGAGTAAAGTGTTTACTGCCATTTTATATAATTGGATGCATGCGCTCATATATTGTGCTCGGAGGAAAATATAGTTGGATTGCTGGCACATGTCATCGTCTTTAGTGAAGTGAGTTGCTGCAGAACAGTGAACTGTCAGCTGGAGGCCTAGAGGATGCACCCTTCCAGATGACAGAGTTTAGTCCACAGTCACATCTCAGATGCCAGCTCACCTTCCCCTGTGTAGAACTACTCTAAATATAGTTCCTAGTTCTTTTCTTAAATAGAGCCAGTGAAAACAACTCTGCCTTTCCTTTGTGACTCAGGGCCAATGAACATTCATTGCACTGTCAGGAAATGGAAAACGGGGGGCTTTGTTACTTGATGTAAAGTCAAAGTGAACTGGGAGATCTTTTAGGGGTTTGTTTGTTTGTTTGTTTGTTTGTTTGAGACAGGGTTTCTCTGTATAGCCTTGGCTGTCCTGGAACTCACTCTGTAGACCAGGCTGGCCTCGAACTCAGAAATCTGCCTGCCTCTGCCTCCCAAGTGCTGGGATTAAAGGCATGTGCCACTACCGCCCAGCAAACTTTGAGATCTTAGTGTGCAATATATTCTCTTCTATTTGTTTGGTTGTCAGTTGGTTTTTTTTTTTTTTTTTGAGACAGGATCTCAGTATGTAGCCCTTGTGTCAAACTCATAATCCTGCCCTTGAGTGCTAAGGTTAAACTACTTCTCTCTAGTACCTCTTGGTTTTGATCCTGAGCAACCTTACATGCTAAAAATTCTGACATTGTATCACTTCTTTACACATATTACAGAGAGAACATAGGAGTCTATAAATTCCAAGTGTTAAGTGGATGGAGCAGGCCTATAGAGACTCCTAAGCATGTATGGGAAGATGGATGCTCTGGTATTTACAAGGTTGTTAAGTAGATACTCTAGTAATATTTTGAAGAGAGTTACTCAAAAGGAAAGGAATCCATGCTGGCATTTGCCAAGATAATTACCATGACATTTTAGAATTTAAGACCTGAAAATTACTGCAATAAAGATGTGTGTCAGGTCATAACTCTTCCCTTGCTAAACCTTTATCTGGCAAAGCTCCATGCCATTTGCTGTCACCTCCAAAAAAGAAAGCCAACAGTCAATAGCTACTCTTCCCGTCAGCTATATCTGATGTTTCTGTTAGCTGCTCTATCTTTTTAAACCAAAGGCTTCAAGGAGACCCAATACACTTCCCTTACAGCGGGATGTGAGGAAAGTCCTGCACCCTTGCCTTGTGAGCAGCTTAAGCTACAAGGAAGATTATTCTCTAGCTCCAAAATGTTGCCTCTATCTGTCATATTCTTCCTGAAAGCCCTTCAGAACCAGGGAAACAATGGGCTTGAGTGTTTGAGATTGAAGGAGATTGTTATCTGATATCTACTCAGCTAAAAATGTTGTGAGTATCCTTGTTTATGTGTTTGGCTCCCTGTTTAAGAATGCTGCAGTGTGCTAGAGTTTGTTTTGCTAAGTGAAGTACCATGTACTAGTGATGAATATGTTAGTATATATTATAAATAATCCTACAGACATGAGAGCATATCTCTAAGCCTGCTGCCAGTATGTGGGGTTCATCTTCTATATTTAAGATGAATAGCATAGTCACCTGATCTGTTGATCAGAGAACATGCACTCTAAGTAATAAATTTACAGCTGATCTTATATCATCTTTGATTTATGATTTTTTCCAAATAGACTTAAAAATGTATTTTTAATATTTTCTTTTTTATCACTTCCAAGTCTATTCAAATATGAAGCATGCTGTCAAAACTAGACAATTTGGTATTTTTTGCTATTATAGGTATGGAAAGTATTTAAGGGAAATTATTTCATTGTTTGTTGCCAAGGGCTCTTGCTCACTGAGCAGCCCCCCACCCCCCAGCCCTCCCTATATGCAGTCACTTTTGAAATGCCCTGAGCAGGTAACACAAAGTAGAATGGTGATGGGCCAGCAATTGAAATCAGTAAATGAAGCTTCATTCCTCTAAGTAGACACTAATGAAATGGGAGTTTAATTGATTTATGTATTACTTTCTTGCAGGTGGACTCACCAATGAACTTGAAGCATCCCCATGACTTAGTCATATTAATGAGACAAGAAACAACAGTTAACTACCTCAAAGAACTAGAGGTAAGACAACTGAATGTATACTGTGCAGCTGAAGTGTCTACCTCCCAGAAGCTGACTGTGGTCAGAGAACAGCTAGAGCATATCATTGAATCCAGTTCCTATGACTTGCCCGAGGTTTGAGATCTTGCTTTGAGACAGAGTCTTTCAAATTACTTTGTCAAAGTGGAGTATGTGTGTATGTGTTTTATTAATTAAATTTGTTCCTAGAGTTTACATATGTATGTAATACATACTGACTACTCTCACGCCTACCTCCTACTACCCTGTCTACCCCGTCCTCTCCATCAAAGGGATTTGAGTAATAGAGAACCGAGTGCCCTGGAGTAGGTAGTAATCTAATGCTCCCCTCACTTAACCCTCCAGTAGGTTCTGTGTCATCCCCCCTCCCCTCATTAGAAAGAGGATGTGTTTCTGGTACGCTCTGAGAAGAGCATGTTGAAAATATGAAAAGGAAGGAAGGAGCTGGACTGAGCTGGACTTGATCACTCACGTCTTAAATCCCAGCACTCCAGAGGCAGAGAGGCAGGTGGACTTCTGTGACTTTGAGGCTACTCTGGTCTGTATAAAGAGTTCCAGGACTACACAGAGAGACCTTGTATCAAAAGAAAAGAAAAATATCAGGAGAAAGGAGCTGGGCAAGTAGCACACATCATCATCCCCTTAAGGTCTGGACCAATCTAGTATACAGGGAGGTACTATCTACAAAAAAGAGGGAAAAAGGTTTTCATAAAACCTAAAAATTATAGTTTTCATTCGTTCTGAAGGAGTAAAAACCAGGGTCTCAGTATCATGGTTTTTCTCATGGTTAAGTCAAAAAGTCTTAACCAGTTTGTTCCATGAAAACTTGAAACTTATATGTGGAAAAAGTAAAATGCAATTTTGTTTAATGAACAAACCAAGCAGCATTTTTAGACACTGATTTTTGTCATATCTATGAGCTGAGTTTGCTCAATATCATGCAGTGACTGGAAAAAACTAGACTTTCCCCCAGTAAATTGTCTACTTAAAGTTATAGTGTAAATAATATCCAGAATTTGAAGGAAACTGAGTTACAGAAAGATGCCAGGTTCTTACTGGGAATAAGCAGGAGTAATGAGTGTAGAGTGAAGAGCCTTCGAGCAAGAAGGATCCCAAGGACCTTACAAGGAGGTAACCAGATCTGAAGACACGACCCGCCACCTGCTCGGGCTCTCAGGCTCTCAGGGAAGAACTGGAGGCAAAAGGCTCAAGGCTTGTTCTCTGGTTTTGGTTTGAGGAGGTTTTGTGCTTTTCTCTCTTAATTTACCTTCTATTAAAAAAACAATATGACCAAACTTGGGGAACATGGGTTTATTTGGCTTTATGTATCCCCATCACATTCCATCAGGAAGGGAAATCAGGGCAGGAACGGAAGCAGAGACCTTGGAAGAACACTGCTTACTGGCTCATGGTCAGCTATTTTTTATAACTCCCAGAACCGTCTTGCCAGGGCTAGCACCCTTCACAGTGAACTGAGCCCTCCAACCTCAAGGCATTTAGTCAAGAAGCCTTACAGGCTTGCCTATGGGCCAGTCTGATGGAGGCATCTTCTCAGTTAAGGTTCACCACTTCACAGGTGACTGAGCTTGTGTCAAGTTGTCAAAAGAAAAAAAAAAAGTGAAAAACCCAAGAAAACAAAAACAAACAAACAAATAAACAACAACAACAAAACCCTGACTAGTACAGTTTTGTGGGCATTGAACCCAGAGCATGCTAGGCAAGCACTGTACCACTGAGCTATTACTTTTTTTTTTTTTTTAGATTTATTAATGTATCTGAGTGCACTGTAGCTGTCTTCAGACACACTAGAACAGGGCATCGGATCCCATTACACATGGTTGTAAGCCACCATGTGGTTGCTGAGAATTGAACTCAGGACCTCTGGAAGAGCAGTCAGTGCTCTTAACCACTGAGCCATCTCTCCAGCCCCTGCTATTACTTTTTTAGTGATATAAATAGAAGCATTCAGTTTAATGATATGTGATTAATTTAGCCCATAATTGAAATACAAAGAAAAAGTACTGGACCAGTTTTGGAGTAAGTTTAGTGTGGGAATTTATGCTTACTTCATATAGATAAGAGAGATAGATGAGATACAAATACAAATAGAAAAGGGAAGCTGAGGAGACCCTGTAGCAGGACCCCCGAGATCTTTCAGATACTGGACCACCAAACAGGCAGCATACACCAGCTGATATGAGGCCCCCAACACACATGGCGTCTGTGCTTCAGCTCTGCGGCCCTAAGACACTTGCTGTACTCTGGGTAAGATAAGGAGGGGCAGGGCCAGGCTCATGGCTCCGGTGTGGGTACAACCAAGTTTTGCTCAGTTCTGCAGCATATCAGGTACATGGAGTAGAAACTCCACTATGCTAAGTAAGATCTGGTTCTGACTGGAGCTGGGTAGACACTGGAAGCTGAGACAGGACAGGAGTCTGCTGTGGAGGACTAGGAAGTAGATAGGTTAAGCACTACTGAAGAGTTTTGACCTGAATAACTAAAAATGAAGATGTTTTCTGGCATACAAGCAGCAACCCCAGTCCGTCACTTGAGTGAAAACATGAAGGATGTACTATGTAAGAAGAAATAAATTGAGTAGAAGTATATAGCATATACAGCGGGAATACTAGAGCCTTGGAAAAGCTGCTAAATTTATTCATTTATGGTATACTAACGGATTAAACTGTGTGAAATTTTAACAATATGTAGTTGGAGTGGGACATAGTTAAAACAGTTTATACTATTTTATGATGTTCAGGAGGAAATGAACAGAAATCCCATTGAATATTTTCAGCACATCGAAAATGTGGGAAGAGCTCCGTGCTTAAGTAGTCTTGCCAAATATGTAATTAAATCACATCAATCATTTTTCTACCACCAGTTTCCTTCTCATTGTTCCTTTACTTGTTTAAAATACTGAGAGAAGACTGCAGGCTTCCTCAGACTGCCACGAAATCTGTGACACAGACAGGTTCTTACCCAGAATCCCCCGTCAGTACTTAGAGAAATCTAGAGGACCATGCTAAGGAACTAAGAGAACCTTCAATTACAAAAGTTCCAGAAGACTAGCAGATTCTCTAGGATAGATAGCCTGGTTCTTTAAACAAGTTGTATGAGGAGGCGAGAGAGGAAAATATAACCAAATCTATTGTGGATTTTATTGAATTCTTTTTTAAGACTTTAGTTTTGAATTTTTTTTTTTCAAAGACAGGGTTTTCCTGTATAGCCCTGGCTGTCCTGGAACTCACTCTGTAGACCAGGCTGGCCCTGAACTCAGAAATCCGCCTGCCTCTGCCTCCCAAGTGCTGGGATTAAAGGCATGCGCCACCACTGCCCGGCTTTTGAAATTTTTATATAATTTTTTAAATCATATAATGAAATATGATACCTACTCCTACTTCCCTCTCCAACTCATCTCATATCCCCCCCCCGACATTTCTCCCTCCAAGCTTCATGTTTGTTTTTAATAACCTACTAAGTCATGTTCATGCTGCCAATATGTTCATGGGTGTGGGACCGTCCACTGGAGCGTGAACAACCCACCATGGGCCATCTGTCTCCCCAGTAAAGTGATTCTCCCTCTCTAGCTCTTCAGTATAAGGTAGGACCTTGACATCATCTGTGCTCTGTCTGTGCTGGGATTCTGGCTGCCTGAGCTTGCAGAGGTGACCACAGATCCTGTGAGGTGATGATTGTGATCTCAGGTCCTATCCAGAAGACTGTTTCACAGCCCCTCCTGTCCTCTGCCTCTTCACTCTCCTGGCTACTCTTTATTGATGTTGCAGTGGCCCTGATCCCTGCTGTGGTGAGCTTAACCCTGGTGTTTCATTTAGGGCTGAGCACTGAGTCTCTCATTCTCAGCCTCTTACACCATCTCCACTGAGTGCTGCCCACGGCAGACAGCAGCTTCTCTCAGCCGGGGTGAGAGCTGCCCAGGCCTGTCTGCTGGGAGTTAGGCTGCCCTGGCTAGCTGGATTCTGATGCAAGCAAGGATGTAAAACTGGATTTCAGAAGGAGGGAAGAAGGAAATATTTGGGTACTGGAATATGGACTAGGTAATATTTGGGTACTGGAATATGGACTAGGTAAAATTACATTTAATATTAAGAGATTGTTACTTTAAATATGTGACAATGGTATGATAGTTTTAGGCTTCTAAGTTATTTTCTTTCAGAAACAAAAATATGTACTGATAAAAAATTAAAATGGGGGTAGGGGTGGGCAAGAGATGGCTCAGCAATTAGGAGTACTTGCTGCTCTTCCAAAGGACCAGGGTACAATTCCTGGCACCCACATGGTGGACACACACACACACACACACAAAATGAATCTTAAAAGTTTAAAAATCTCATGGTGAAAAGATGGAAAGTCAGGAGGAACCCCAGATATGAGTGAGCCTGTCTAAAGTTTTGACTGACTGGTTGGCTAGATGGCCTAGTGGGTAAAAGTGCCTGGCACACAAGCCTGACAGTAATTGGATCCCTAGGATCCCCTGTGGAACCAACTCCAAAAGGTATACTTTGACCTTCACGTACATGCCAATGGAGGCACTTATATACCCTTAATAAGAATAAATAAAATTAATTTTTTAGGTAAAAAAGTTCTGAAAAATTACATGTCTATTCACATTCCATTGACCAAAGAAGGTCACATGGCTAGGCTTGTTATGTACATTAGAAAAAGAGTGGGGTTGGAAGAGGCCATATGCTCTTTTTAATAGGAAAATCTTTTTTTTAGAATTTATTTTTAATTTTATTTTCTAGCTGTGGATATACATGTATGTCTTTGTGGGGATGTGTGCGTATGAATGCAGGCACCCCAGAAGAGGACATCAGATCCCCAGGAGCTGGAGTTACAGGTATTTGTGAGCACCTGCCAGGGGTGCTGGGAACTGAACTCAGGTCCTCCAGAAAAACCATGATGCACTCTTAGTCACAGAGACATCTCTTCAGCCCCTTCTGCTTTTTGAGACAGGGTCTAAGTGGCTTAAGTAAAACATAGCTTACCTACCAGAGGGCCACAGGAACTGAATGCTAGGAACTGAACTTAGGTCCTCTGGGAGATCAGCAAGTGCCCTTAACTACTGAGCCATCTCTCCAGCCCCTAAGGTTCTGTCATGTCTCTGTCATGTCTGGAGAAAGGTTTCACAGAACTCTGCTGTCCCAGGCTTGTAGGAGTGTGATATTGATGTCTCTAATAGGGCTGAGCACTCACTCCACAGTCTCTTGTTCTCTGCACCTTGCCCATGGTGACTGTAACTCACCATACACAGCAGAAAGAAGCGTCTCTGACTAAGGTCGAGAGATGCTGAGCTATGGCTACAGTGATGAGTGTTTACAGTACATTAAAGCTAAATCCTGGTACTGAGTTTTCCTCTAGAACCCTTGACCTGCCCAGATACAAGTTTTTGTCCCAGTTATCTGGACATTAAAAAAGATTTGTGTATGTGTGCCAGGTATATGCCTGTGAGTGTCGGTGTTTGTGGGGACCAGAGGAGGGCATCAGATCCCTTACAGTTGGAATTACGGACTGTTGTGAGCCACCTGATGTGAATGCTAGGAACTGAACTTAGGTCCTCTAAGAGAACAGCAAGTGTTGTTAACTGCTGAGTCATCTCTCTAAGCCCCTAAGGTTCTGTTTTTATAGAAAAGAAAAAAATTTAGAGAAGCATTGATATGTTTTTATACATACTGATGTGTTTTTATACATACATTCACATGGAAATATACAGCTATAATGGCTGATACATGCAATATTAAAATATAGTGTTGAGTTTAGCAAGGGTTAGAGTAATACATCAGCATAAAACCATTTATGCAGAGAATTGAGGGGGTTTTTTGATCAATACATAATCAAAATAATATTTTAGGAGAGTAATAGAACAAATGAATCCTTCACATGGATAGCATTCAGAGAAGGTGGTGTGACTAAGGGCATTCTAGAATCCTCATCTTCCTATAACAGCGTTAGGGCTCATTAAGTTCTCCTTTGGTTTCAGTGCCATCTAACTGAAATATTTTTTACTCCATTTTTTTTCTTTTAACTTATATTTGTGTGTGCATGCATGTGTATGTGTGCGTGCGTGCGTGTGTGTGTATGTGTGTGTGTGTGTGTGTGAGCACAAGCACATGCATGATAGTTGAAAAGCAGCTTGTCAGAAGTTCTGCTGTACGTTCTAGGACTGATCAGATCCTCGGGCCTGGCAACACATGCCTTTCCCTGCTGAGCCATCTCACTGCTCCCCCCGGGTTTGATTTTCTTAACAGAAACAACTAGTTGCTCAAAAAATTCACATAGAGGAGAATGAGGACAGAGACACAGGTCTGGAACAAAGACACAATAAAGAAGATCCCGACTGCATCAAGGCCAAAGTGCCTTTGGGAGACCTGGACCTTTATGACGGCACATATATAACTCTGGAGAGTAAGGACATCAGGTAAAGCAGTTCTTGTTCCAAAGGTGAAATTGTCCTGGGTCAGTAAGGAAGAAGTTCCTGGATAATGTTTCATCACTGATGGGTTTATTGAAATTTGAAAGTTCAAAACACATAATATATATAGAAAGCTTGCAAACCAATTAGCTGGTTTTTATACCATGATTTAAAACTGAACTATTTACAGTAAAAAAATAAAACACAAATGCCCAGTAAACATGTGGAAATATTTCTCAGAATTTATCATATGAGTACAAATTAAAACAGTTTTATCTACATACTACCAAAAGTCCTTAAAATCGGTTACTCAGAGCATAGGAGGGCTTTGAGTGACATTTCTAGAAAGAATTTAGCAGTTATATAGTAGTCTTTGAAAGACCACCATCTTGCCTACTATTATTTTCTGATTCTTCATTTGTCTGTTTTAATTTGAATTCCTTAAGTATTTGACTTTTTATGGCAGCTGTGTAGAAAGCTACAAGTGTTGGCTATGTAATGTTGCTTAGAAGGTTGAGATGCAGGGAGAACGTGGGAAAGTTAGATGTTTCTCAGAACGTTGTTTTTACCTCTTTCATTCACATGCTGCTTCTTGATTTTAGGCCTGAGGATTTCATAGACACAGAATCTCCTGTCCCTCCAGACCCAGAGCAACCTGACTGTACTAAAATCCTAGAGCTTCCGTATAGTATACATGCTTTTCAGCACCTACGAGTAAGTGGAGAACTGGGGGGGG
>NW_022196897.1:80422781-80457441 GCF_008632895.1 Mastomys coucha | reverse complement strand
GGGGGAGTACTTTTTTTCTTTTATTTGATCTCATGCTTATAAAAAGTATTTTCCTTCCTGTGAGCCACCTTATAATTTTACCTACTCTTGTTAGATCTTAGAAATACTTTAAAATAAATGCTGCAGAATACTGAGTTTCTTATGACATATCCTCTAGTATTTTTTTTAACTGTTTTTGAAATCGCCTCCTCCTTTAGGGTGTACAAGAGAGAGTTAATCTCTCTGCCCCTCTCTTACCTAAAGAAGATCCAGTCTTCACCTATTTATCTAAACGCTTAGGAAGGAGTATCGACGACATAGGTCACCTCATTCACGAAGGCCTACGGAAGGTGAGTCACCCAGCAGCTCACTGAGCTAGGGGGCTCTGGGTGCCCAGGCATGTGGTCCTCTCAGGATGCTTGCTGTCTGCTTGTCCCATAAAGAAAGATGCAGAGTTATGATCACATTGGTACAAAGTATAGCACTCAATAGGAAGGAAGCATGGGGAGAGTCATTCCCTTTAACAGAAGAGATATGGAAAAGATATATTTAAACTAATTTTTTTAAAAAAACCCAACTAGTAGAAGTAATGGGGGTACAAACTAGATTCTGTCAGTTACATTTGTAAGAAAGTTAACCATGGATGCATCTGTACACGATGCACATTACAGCTGTTATTTTCCCCAGACCCTTCTTCTGTATTTGTCTGTAATTTTCTCACAAGAATTTCTACCTGGTAGTGTGTGCCTATAGTCTCAGCTACCCCTGAGGCTGAGTTGGGAGACTTTACTAAACCCACCAGCTCAAGACCAGCATAGGCAACACAGAGAGACTGTAGCTCCAGAAACTAAAGGAAGAAAAAAGCAAAAAGGAAGTAGGGAATTATATAGCATGATATATAATTAGAGCCAAGACTGTAGATGTGTCATGCAGGCAAGTGTGAGAATTCATCAGGTCCTCTTTGCTCTTTCCTTCCATGTTTCTAGGACACACAGGCTGAGGGTGTCGCTCAATTGGTGTAGTGCTTGCCTCGCCCTTTGGGGCCCTGGCTTCCTGCTCAACATTGCATAAACTCAGTGTGGTGACTGGTGCATCTTTATAAGTCCATATTCTGGAGACAAAGGCAGGAGCATCAGACATTCACAGTCATCCTTGACTACATAACAAGTTTGAAGCCAGCCATGAGACCTTGTCTTGAGAAGAAAATACAGTTCTGTCTCTAAGCAGTATAATTATGGTAGTATTAGATAGAATATATTATTATGACACTTATGCATAGTTTATTCACATACATATAACCAGAGATGAATTTTTTAATGCAAGAAAACAGTTTTGTTTTCAAGTGTGTTTTCTAATTATTTTTATACTGAAGTTACCCTCTCCATCGTGTCTTTCCAAAGGTGTGTTTGTATTCTCAAAATGTGAAGATTCAGGAAAATCGGACAGGGGAGTTCACCCTCTGATCATGACAGCACTTTGCGTGTGTTCATTGTGTGTGTGTGTGTGTGTTTTTTTTTTTTTTTTTTTTTTTTTTTTTTTTTTTTTTTTTTTTGCTTGCTTGTTTGCTTCTGAGAGATAGGTTTTCACTGAGGTCCATTCTGGCCTGGAACTCATTGTATAGCACAGACAAGCCTCAAAGTTATGGTGATCCTCCTGCCTCAGTCTCCCACCATGGCTCCACAAGGATCTTTGGAGCAGTGCAGTGGTTTTTGGGTGTATCCCCCATGTTCTTATCACTGTAGCTCATCTTGCTTTCTTCATCTTGAGTTTCAGGAGAGCCAGTGTCTTAATTGTGCCCATTTTGAGCATCTTCAGTCAAAAAAAAAAACCTGTCTTTGATTATATTTGATTGTTATTTTTTTTCTCCTCTCTAGAATTCTTCCTCCTGGGTACTGTATAATCTGGCTTCATTTTACTGGAGAATAAAAAATGAGCCGTATCAGGTAGTGGAGTGCGCCATGCGAGCACTTCACTTCTCTTCCAGGTGAGATTTCTCTTCTTTGGGACTGCTGATCAGCCTCACCACTGAGGACTGTTAAATAGTAACACACAGGGAACCACAAGAAGCAGTATTGTCTTGTCATTACACACTTCTCCCGACTCTTAATCAAAGACATTAGTCTTATCACAAAAAAGGATCACAGATGTCAGTACGTTCAAATTGAAAGCTGTGTAAATATAGCATTCATTAAGGAAAAAATATGTAATGTAGATAGGCTGTCATTCTCCTGAAATGTTAGTACCAGGACATACACTGGAGGAATTAGCATGAGTTGAGCCTACCTTTCCTTGTATGTGTATAGGTGGGTATGGTGTATACGCACAGATATGGGCATAAGTGCCTGTACCCACACATTGCATGTATAGAGGCCAGAGGACTTCATCAGATGACTTCTTCTGTTGCTCTCCACCTTATGTTTAAGACAGGGTCTCTCACTGAACCTGAAGTTGACATTTTTTGCTAGATTAGCCAGTTGATCAGCAAGCTCCTGGAATCTTCCTGTGCTTACAGTGATACCACCACACCAGACTTTTATATGAATGCTAAAGGTCCATGCTCTGAGCCATCTCCCCAGCCCCAAATCAACTTCTCTTAACGCAAATATAAACTGTAAATGAATTTTTAAATCCTAAAAATTCTGCCAGATCTTATTTTGTGGCAACACTTGTAGCTGTGAGGTTGAGGAAAGATGATCAGTAATTTAAAAATGAGACACATGAGGAATAGGTGTGACGTGTGTGCTCTGACCTCTACCTGCAGTTCCTCCCTTCTAGGCACAATAAAGACATTGCATTGGTCAATTTGGCCAATGTTCTACACAGAGCACATTTCTCTGCGGATGCTGCCATCGTGGTCCATGCAGCTCTGGATGACAGCGACTTCTTCACCAGCTATTACACACTGGGGAATATATATGCAGTAAATACGACTTTCTTGTTTGTTGAGATAGAACAGTTGCTAGAGGGGGAAGAGCTTTGTTTGTTTCTTTCATTTTGTTTTTTTTTTTCTCAGTAGACTTTCCTTTCCAGTTTGTCTGAACAGTGGAAATAAAGTAATTGGTGGGAAGGGGATAAAACAGCTCAATTATGTGTCATAACACTCAGCTTTTGAACAAAATAAAGAGGTAAACTGAAATTCTCAACTGAAGAATAAACTTCTTAAAGATAGTAGGCCTTTCTGGCTGTAGTAGTCCTTGGTGTTGTGGGGAATGATCAAAACAGTTTCCACTGCAGAATGAGGTAGCCATGACTTTATAAATCATGAGGGCTTTGGACAGATGCAACCAGCCGTGGTTAATGTTTCTACCCCTGTGTGTATGTATGTGTGTCTGTGTTTTGTCTCCCCAGATGCTCGGGGAATATAACCATTCGGTGCTCTGTTACGATCATGCTTTGCAAGCCAAACCTGGGTTTGAGCAAGCTATAAAGAGGAAGCATGCTGTCCTGTGTCAGCAAAAACTGGAGCAGAAGCTGGAGGCTCAGCATAGGTAACTGGAAGCAGAAAATTCACTGAAGCACCAGCAGTGCAGATCCTGGAGTTAGAACCATATCAAGAGGCATCACCTTAACATGGTCAAAACAATTCAAGAGGAAGCCTTCACACTGCACATCCATCCCTGTTCACCAAATCCAGATGGCTTAGCACAGTTCCGTGACAGGGCAGCTGACTCTCCATCATCATCAGTGCCAGGAACTAGAGAACATTTGTAATTACAAGCTCTCAAATTAGATCTTTACACGTTGTTTGTTCATTTGTTTTAAGACATAGTTTCATTCTGTAAGCCAGTGTCTTAGTTACTTTTCTGTTGCTGTAAAGAGACACCATGGCCATAGCAACTCATAAAAAAGAGGGTTTAATTGGGGCTTGCTTACAGTTTCAGAGGGTTAGTTCATAAACATCATGGCAAGGAACTTGGCAGCAGACAGGCAGATGTGTACATTCTACTGGAGCAGTAGCTGAGAACTTACATTTGATCCACAAGTAGTAGTCAAAAAAAGAGAGACTGAGCCTAGTGTGGACTTTTAAAACCCCCAATGAGACACCTCCTCCAACAAGGCTACACCTCCTAATCCTTCTCAAAACATCTCCATGAACTTTTAGCCACTGTGTAGCAGTGAGCTCTCAGCAGTCCTCCTGTCTTAGCCTCCCAAGTGCTAGGATCACAGATGGGATGCACCAGCCCCAACCTTTTGATCTTCTGTTACTATCATGACACTTAGAGCTCTTGGGAAGGCTCTGGGTATGCAGGAATTCTGCTGATTACAACCTTATTTTAACAGAGTACAGTGTGTCAGTAAAGTCACTTAAAGTACATATAGTATTTGATCTTCTTCACACCTTTGGACTGACATTGCATTTGGCCAAGCATCTTCTTTGGGTGTGTATTAGGTTAGACAGCAGCGGAACTCTTGTATTTGATCTTATCAAGATTCCTAGCAAAACATGTTTGCTTCCATAGGTAATAAGGCCAGCTAAGAAACTTGATACAATTCAAAAGAGAAAATTTTTATTCCTCAAAATTAGCCTTCATCTTTTGGGTCCATTTTGGTTATTAAAGAGGATTTTAGAATTCATTAAACGTGTGTATTCGATCATTTCCTAATCTGTTTAAAGCATTATGTAGTGAGGCAGAGGAAGGGCAGCTTGCTTTTCTATAACAGGCTTCTGTTCCACCGGATCATAATGTGCCCTGGCTGAGCCTCGTCCAGTGTTGTTCTCTTAGAACTCGAGCTCACTCCCTCACAGTCTTTGTAGGCATCAATTCTCCAGGTTACCAGTGTATAATAAAGCCTTGGTGTTTAAACGTAATCAGTCAGTTAGCTCATTGAAATCAGATGGTGAAGAACAATGTTTCTCTGTTTTAAGGAACTAGAATATGAGACCAGGATACTATGACCCTAAATCTTTTTCTGTCTTTAGGCAGAATGAAAGTGAAAAGGAGAAAAGGGATCTAGAAGGGTTTTGCATGGCAGTGGACTACGCATTGCTGCAGTAAACACCATGACCAGAAGCAACTTGGGCAGGAAAGGCTTTATTGCATTTTAGAGCTTACTGTCTAACATTGAGCGAAGTCAGAGCAGGAACTGATGTGGAGGACGGAGGAGTGCTCCTGTGTAGCTTCCTCAGCATACTTTCTTAGAGCACCTAGGACCATCACTCCATGGGCAGCACTGCCCTCTATGGGATGGGCATATCATTATGTCATTCGTTAATCAAGAAAATACTCCACAGGCTTGCCTCAAGCCCGATCTTATGGAAGCATTTTCTCAATTGTAGTTCATCTTCTCAGATGATTCTAGCTTGTGTCAAGTTGACATAAAACTTGCAGCACAAATACAGTTTTTAATTATTTATGTATTTTAGTACATATGTATTTGTATATTTATACGATATAAGGGATCAAACCCCATGACTTGTACATTGTAAGCAAGTTCTCTGACATATCCTCAACCCTAAATTTATTTTAGTTGATTTATGAAGACATAAAGGTATGCATATTTAGAGGTCCTATGTGAAATTTCAACGCATGCATCCGTTGTCGGGATCCACCACTGTCTATTTACTATAAGGACGTGTAAATATCTGTGGATATACTGTCTTCAGCTCAGGCAGCAGGGTGGGTGGCAGTGCTGCTTTTCTGTGGAGAAAAGGAAGAGAAGAGGAAGAGCCCATTTTACAGATAACCCAGTTCCATTGGGAAAGGCCCACAGCAGGCTCCCTGCAGCTGCCTCTGCTCTGCCTTGCTCTCAGCCCTGTGCTCAGTCTGGGAAGATAGGGCAGGTGATTCTGTTTTTTTTAAACCTTTCAGGTTTCAATACCAGCACATCATTTGATTTTAAGACAATGTATTTAAGAAAAGGCCTTTGCATTTATGTTTTTTCTCAAGTAATAATTTAAATTTCAATGTTTCTCAAGTATTATGTTTACAGAATAGCTTTTATTTAGCACTGTTATTTTGTTTTAGCACTGTTATTCTTGAGCTTGTGGTGTAGAGTTTTTACTAATGTCACTTATTGCTGATAATCACAAAGTTAATGTATACAAGCAAGTTCTTAAAATCACAATTTTCAAGGTCTGGCTTTTCTGATATTAAAAATGTTAAGGTCCCTTCAGAGAACACTGAATGAATTAAAAGAGTACCAGAAGCAGCATGACCACTACCTGCGGCAGCAGGAGATCCTAGAGAAGCACAAGCTGATTCAGGAGGAGCAGATCCTGCGGAACATCATCCACGAGACGCAGATGGCAAAAGAGGCACAGCTAGGTGAGTAGTGTCCTGGCTGCATCCAGGTCGGAAATCCTTCCCAGCATGCTTGAGTGTAGCCTTAAAACAATATGAATTGTATTTATGACTTTTCTAGATCTTTTTAAAAATTGTGTGGCATGGTGCATGAGTAGAGATCAGGGGATAAACCAGGGACATCAGTTTTCTCCTCCCACCATGTGGGATCTGGGTATTGACCTTGGATCCCTGGGCTTGGCAGCAAGCACCTTGCCATACTGAGCTGTATCTCAGCCTGATTTTCTTATATCTTTTTGGTTATTTGTTTAATTTTAGTTTATGTGTATATGTGTGTGCCTGTTTGTGTACTGTGTGCTTGCAGGTGCATGCAGAGGCTAGAATGGGCATGGGATCGCCTAGAGCCAGAGTTACAGGCAGTTGTGAGCCACCTAGTGTGGATGCTAGGAACCACATCTGGGTTGCCCTCTGCAAGAACAGCCCATGCTGCTAACCACTGAACCATCTTTCCAGCCCCAGAACTTTCTTAAATCTCAAAACCAAGAGTAACCACAGTTGGTGTACCAGGAGGCCTGGGAGCTGCTTTCAGCAACTTTTATTTCCATTTTGACATAAAAACCAATCTGCAAATTCTTAGGTTTCTTGTATTTCTCCAGCATTAATATGCATATCATTCTCCCAGAGATCTTGGTATGGTTCAAATTCTGCCACAGGATGTGTGAGATGGAGCCTGAGCGTCTGCTGTCATAACAAATGCTGCACAGCAGGTTGCAAGGCCTTCTTCTAAGCCAGTGGTTCTCAACCTTTCTAATACTGTACTGTGACCCTTTAATGCAGTTCCTCATGCTGTGGTGGCCCCAACCATACAATTATTTCCTTGCTGTAACTTTCCTACTGTTATGAATTGTGATGCACATATCTGATAGTCAGGGTGTGTGATATATAACCCCTGTGAAAGGGTCATTCAACCTCCAAAGGTGTCATGACCCACAGGTTGAGAACTTCTGTCTAAGCAAACAGAGGAATGCTAGAAACATGCGACCTCTGCCAAAGCAAATGTCTTTTTCCCTCTTGCTGTCCTAAAAACAAAGACTATTTAGAAATAGGCCTATAGACTAGAATTAGTAGACTCTTCTACTCAGATAAGAAATCTTAGTTTAGTCAGTCTCTACTAGTCACAAGGGAGTTCTCAAATCATTTCTGTAGTTGTACATAGAATTGTTCATGTGCGTTATTGGTTGGTTGGTTGTTGGTTGGTTGGTTGGGTGGGTGGTTGGTTGGTTTTTCAGAGAAGGTAATGCACAGCTTTTATTAACATTTATTTCTTGATGCCCATTTCCCCCCAAAAAGGAACCACTAATCTAGAAGAACTTAGGTTGGCAAGAAATAGGTGATTTAATTGTATACAGACTATTTTGATTGCAATTAAAGTCCAAGGGAACAGATCTGACAACTCAGCCATAGAGAATAAAGTCCTCGGATGCCTTATTTTGATGAGTGTGTTCACCTGGAAGGACACTGGAGCATTGCACCTTCGCTGTGACATTTGTCCATTTAAAGTCCTATTGGCTTATCGTTGCCATTTTGAGAATAAAGAATATATTCACATTGTAGGATATTTTAGTAATCAATCTGTACTAAATGATACCGGAGCTCTTACATAGGCATGTGAAACAAAATTAGGAACTCTAAAGAACAAATTCTCTCTGTAGAGAGAGGTGGTCAGAACCTCTACAAACTGTGTAATCGAGACAGACAGAACCTAACGGCTAGAATGATCACTTAGTGGAGTTAATCTCACCTTGCTTTATACAGAGAAAAACTGGGTCTTTAAAGATGTATTTATAATTCTATGTAAGAGGGTGGGGTATTGCAGCACATGAATACAGGTGTCTCATTGGCCAGAGGTGTCAGATCCACCTGGAGCTGGAGTTACAGTGGTTGGGAGCTACCTATGTGAGTGGCAAGAACCAAACTCAGGTCATCTGAAAGAGCAGTATGTGCTCTTAACTGCTTAACTATCTCACCATGCCAAACTTGGATTTCTTTAATGATTTTATTTAATTAACTATTAATGAGTGTTTCTCTGTGTAACTCTAAGAAAAGAGGCACAAGATTAAAACTGAATGACATATACTAAGAAAAAGCATCTGTCACTGCATGACTTTGCTAATCATTTGTATAACTTCTTCTTGCCCCAGGAAATCATCAGATATGCCGACTGGTCAACCAGCAGCATAGTTTGCATTGCCAGTGGGACCAACCTGTGCGCTACCATCGAGGAGATATCTTTGAAAATGTGGACTATGTTCAGGTCCTTTTCTTGGTCTCTTCTAATTCTTACTGTCACTTGTGTGTAAATAATTTCATGTTTTACTCTTTTGACTTCTTGTAAATTCAATTGCTAAAGTGTGTGACTACCATTTAAAGCTTTTAAGATTTTTACTGTTTGTTATGTGTATGACAGCAGATGTTGTTGTCAGTTATCAGTTGCATGGATAACATTGCATTTCCCAAAGTACTAGCACTGTGTCTACACGCATGTACATTTGATTCTTTTCCCCTTTGCTATAGGAGCTAGAATTGAGCTGTTAATGACTATTTAACTCAGTTTTAATTTAGCCTTCTAAACCTTAGTTTTAATTTAGCCTTCTAAACCTTCCTCACGCTTCAACCCTTTAGTACAGTTCCTCATGTTGTGGTAACCCCCAACCATAAAATTACTTTATTCTACTTCATAGCTATAATTTTGCTACTGTTATGTATCATAATGTAAATGTCTGATATACAGCCCCTAAGGGGTTATGACCCACAGATCCGCTGTTCTAAGGTAGAAGAGAGAATGATCTCTTTTCTAAATTCCCATTATATGGCCCCTCCAGAAATATGAACAAAATTATGTTATACTAAAAGAAAAAAGATACTTAATAAATACCATTGCTAGGCACATGAGCTCTCTTACCTGACTCTGTATGCATATATACAGAACACACATAGTCGTGCACACTCATGCTCATGCAGGCATTCTGGGTTGTCTGTTTTGAAGGAAGGAATATGTAAATACAATTATACTGAGTGGTACAAAACTGTTGCTGGGTGAGAGATATCAGGAGCGTACACAACCAGGTCAACAATCATAAAAAAGACATCAGATGTAAAACCAGCACTTACCGTATCTTTTATAAGACCCACCGTGAGCTGTCCTAGAGAATTTCCTAGAATCAAACTGTTAAAATAAGAGTCAAGAAGGTGTTTCTAAGGAAACAAGCCATAAGCAAATTTGAGCTAACTTTTAAAGATTTATTTTATGTATGAGTATTCTACCTGCATGTTTGCCTACATGCCAGAAGAGGGCATCAGATCCCATTGTAGATCGTTGTAAGCCATGATTATGTTTGCTGAGAATTGAACTCAGGACCTTGGGAAGAGCAGCCAATGCCCTTAACCTCTGAGCTATCTCTCCAGCTCAAAACTTGAGCCCTTTAGTTTGAAAAACCCCAGACAACATTAATAGTAATAGTAAGAAACAAAGATAAATAGGCCTTTCAGGAGGGGCAGCAGCAGTGTGGGGCAGGTGCTCCTCTGACTTCTGTGGACCAGTTGCTAGCATTCATCCATGGTTGGCTTTCAAGACAACTCACACTACCAAAGCATGCAGCTCCCTGGCATAAGCATTTGAGGAAGAGAGAGGGAGGTATAGAAATATGACTGAAATCCAGTATGACTTTTGGATGTCCTGGTGGTTTGGGGACTACCGTGGACCAGTATCTTTTCAGTTATCTTGAATCTGTATAGCAGAAGAGTGTGTTCCTATTCATAAGACCTAGAGCTGCAAATTCAGTATGCTCACGCTTTTCTCTCATGTCCTTCCTTTCCCATTCCTCCTATGTTCCTTTTCTCATTCTCTGTATAACCAGTAGAACTATGGTATCTTATATAGCAAATGATTTATCTTGGTTTGGAGAAAGGCTGTGTTGGGGAGGGGAGGTATGGGTGTGGGTGTGTGCGTGTGTTTGCGTTCCTTTATTTTTCTTGTTCCCTCCCTTTAGCTCTAAAGGTTATATTTGCACTTGGCAATCATCCATAATCTCTAAATGACAGCCAAATAAGACCCTTAAAAATACTTTAAAACTTTTTATTGTTATTTTTCATGTGTATGAGTGTTTCGCCTACATATACATATTTTGTATCATATGTGTGCCTGGTGCCTGCAGAGACAAAGAGGGTATGAGATACCCTGAAACTAGAGCTACAGAGGATTTGTGAGCTACCATGTGAGTGCTGGGATGCGAACCAGATCCTCTCCAAGAGCAGAAAGTACTCTTAAATTCCTAGGTGTCTCTCTAGCCCCTAAGAATATTTTCTTCATCTCCCTTAGTTCTAACCTCAGTAACTAATTTTATAGAATAATAATCAATTCAGTTTTGGCAGGGGGAAGAATAAATCACCTAATGAGTTTATCACTGGATCTAAACTAGAAGCCATGAAAAGGAGTTAAAGGACAGGAAAGTAGTCCGTGCTTCTTCTTCTCTGTGGCAAAGCTGAGAGCTGAGGGAAAGCTGTTAACTATACTGCAGAGCCACAGGAAAATCACTGTGGGGACATAGTTCTGAGAAGTAATTATCCTTTTGCTTCTGACCTGCTTTCTGAACTTCTGTTAGGCTACTGATGAATGTTTACTAGGTTTCAGTTAAAGTAAAATCCCCCTCATGACCCCATTTCGAGTCACAATTGGATTAAACTTTTCCTTTTCTAGTTTGGTGATGATTCATCAACCTCCAGTATGATGTCCGTGAACTTCGATGTTCCTACAAATCAGAGTGATGTCAGCGAATCTGTCAGGTCTTCCCCTGTAGCCCATTCTGTTCTCTGGGTCTGGGGCCGTGACTCTGATGCATATAGGGTAAGTATGTAGAGACTGATGAAGGCATTTTCTCCAGCAGACACGGTCTAATACAGCAGTGGCACTGCACTGCACTGATTAATGTGGCCTGACTATATTGAGCCTAGTGCAGCACACATTGAATAAAGTTACTATTAAATGGAAGGCATTCTGTTAGGGAACTATGGGTCAGTAAGCTCTTCCCTGAGTTCCTCACAATGAACTGGGACAGATATAAGCCCTGATTCCAGTTCTGCATGCTGGATATAATTACTAGCCTGTATCTTCCTCACACAGTCAGTACTCAATGTTAGGCTGATACTAGGATGTACTAGATAAGCTTCATTTCCTGTTGAAACTTTATGGTCATAGAAGATGCATACAGTGAATACATTGGTAAATGCATTTCTAGGCTACCATGAAGATGTTGTATATTAGCTAAGTTGTATGCTAGGGCATGAGGACAGAAATGTGTACTTTTTATTTACCATTAAAATATCAGAATTTAATTGGATATTTATTCTAACATATAATTCAGCCATTAGAGCTAACTATTATACAAATTCCTTAAAGTATGGTAGCTTCAAAATATTAGTAGGCATTTATATGAAGAAAGATGAACATTTTACAAATTGCTAAAGAAATTGTTGGGATGCTGAGACAAAACTATTGCTTGAGCATTGGAGTTGACTTACTAAACAGATTATTAATTTTGGGCATTTAGCCAAAGAATTTAGGCTGGGATTTGTCCAACGATAGGGTAAATTTCAGGCTCAGGTGACCCAAGTGGCCAGTGACATTTACTGGTGACTTATTTCCTTCCTTTCTTATGGTGTCAAGCACATGACTGGTTCCATCTGGAAACTTGATGGGATCCATCTAGGTAACTGGACAGCAGGGCTTTTGTTCATATGGACTGAGACTACTTGCTTTTCTTCCTAGTAATGGCACTCATCTGTCCTTGTGTCTCACTGACCCAGCTAACGTAGGCCTGCCCTGCACCTGGCCAGTGTGCGGTGAATCAAAAGGAATAAATCATACTAAGAAATGGTAGAAGGAATATTGTAAGGTCGGGTAGAGTATCCATACTCACCTGAAAATACTACTTTTCTGTTCATTCATTCTTGTATACTGTCTTAGTTGGTGTTCTCTTGCTGTGAAGAGACACCCTGACCAAGGCAATGAAAGAAAGCATTTTATTGGGGGTTTGCTTACATTTTCAGATGGTTAGTCCATTATCATGGGAGGGAACATGGCAGCAGCCATGGCAGGCATGGTGCTGGTAAAGTATTTTAGTGTTACATCATGATCCTCAGGAAGAGCGAAAGACACTGAGTTTCCCATGAACTTTTGAAACCTCAAAGCCCACCCCTAGTGACACACTTCTTCCTCAAAAGCCATAAATTCTAATCCTTCTAATCCTTTCAAATAGAGCTACTCCCTGGTGACTAAGCATTCGAATATATGAGCCTATGGGGCCATTCTTACTCAGGCCACTACAAATATCTCTAATTTGTTTTAATATTTTTAGATTTATTTATCATATTTTATGTATATTAATGTTTTCCTGCATGTATATATGTGCATTACATGCATGAAATACCTATGTAGGCCAGAAGATGGCATTGGATTCTGTGGATCTAGAGTTAGAAACAGCTATAACCTGCCATGTGGGTTCTGGGAATGGAACCTGGGTCTTTTAGAAGAACAGTCAGTGCTCTTAACTTCTGAGCTGTCACTCTGACCCCTAGTATACCTAAATATACCCTAGTATGTCTAAATTCTTTAACAGTTCATTTAAAATGATAAAATGTTGAGTCTAAAGTAATCTTTGAGAAGATTTGTTTCTTTCATAGGACAAACAACATATTCTTTGGCCTAAGAGAGCAGATTGTACAGACAGCTATCCCAGAGTTCCCCTTGGTGGAGAATTGCCAACATACTTCCTGCCTCCAGAGAACAAAGGACTCAGGCAAGTGCAGATGGATTTGACAAGCACCTGACTCTGCATGATTGTCTCCTGGCGGTTCTTTACGGGTACCAGCCTTGGACTTGAAAGTTAAGTCTTTGTCTTGAACTCACCCAAACTTGGAAAATATGAATCTTGTTCCTTTTTCTTGTGCCAGGATCCACGAACTGACCAGTGGTGATTATTCTTCAGAAGAGGAGGCTCAAACCCCTGACTGTTCTGTAACTGACTACAAAAAAAGCCACACTCTGTCCTACTTAGTCAAAGAATTAGAGGTCCGCATGGATCTGAAAGCCAAAATACCCGATGACCATGCACGCAAAGTAAGGCTCATTTAGGCTGCTCTTTCTTGCCGTCCATTCTGGGTGACTTCAGAAGCCTCTTAGATGGAACAGAAACTTGACGGAAGGGGCTGGTTTTCAGTGAGAAGCTCAAGTAGCATAAGAAATGGCAAGGTGACTGAGATGTCAGCCACACTTCTCATCAACACAGACAGCATCAGGAAATGCTCTGTGGGCGGCAGTGCGCAGAGTCCAGCTAGGCACTGTAAGTGCCTCTGACCCGGAGAGTTCTGTCTAAAGAAGACCACCCTGGCTGCTTCAGTTTAGCTTTGCACCCTCTGAACCTCCACAGGCTTGTATAATTAGACCTTAAAAGTTTTCCTGCACTGGCCTTGTCAGCCTTGCTTTGGATCTATGTGAGATCCTTAGGAGTCTATTAGTTTGATAGCCACCCAGGAAATTATATTAATTCTATTTCCTTTAGTTCCTATTAGTTGTGTATGACTAAGGGTACTTTATTAATATAGATGACTAGATATGTACTCCAGAGATAATATATAGACTACAGTATTTTGACAAATATAACTACTCTAAAACTACAAATGAAATAATAATTATCTTTTTGTAGGAAAACAGACCATGGTAACTAATTTGTCTGTTGTTGTTGTTATTTTAAACTGAGTATAGGTACTACTTAGTTCCCATTCCCTAAAGCAGGAAAATGACCATTTCCCAGGTACTGCTATGGGTTCTTAGAACACAAAGATGATTAAGGCACGACTTTTCTTTAGTGTTGCTCACAATTACACAAACATTACAGAAGATAAAGTAGCTGAACTGGGCGGCTGGTGCTTTCCAGCTTGGGAAGAGTGAGAGTGTTAGTATATCCGATATTATTTGTTATTGATTCTGGATGGGGGGGTATATTACTGGACAGACAGACAGACAGAGGAAATAGAGAGAATGTGTGTACATCTTTTAATTTTTATAGTTGAAGGTAACTAGAGTATATATATGAACCAGTGAATACTTGTTGGTATGTTAATATACTCATATTGTATATATGATTATACATGAGTAATTGTTCTTAGGGATATTGAGATGCCTCAGTGAATTAAATGTTTGCCACAGAAGCATGGGGACCTGAGTTCAGAGTCTTGCACCTGTGTAAAAAAGCTGAACAAGGTAGTGAGTGTTTATAACCTCCCATTTGCTAAGGATGAATGGAGGCAGGAGGATTCCTGGCATTTACTGGCCAGCTGGTCTAGCCAATCAGTAAGTTCCAAGTTCAGCGAGAGACTGTGTTTCAAAAAATAAAGTAGGGAGTGACAGAGGAGACATCCAGCATCAACCTCTGACTTCCATATGTCATACACACATGTATTCACAGAAACACAGACAAACAAAACACAGACATGCACAAAAGTAAATTCTGAGGCACTCATGTAAGGAGCGCATTATAGAGATTCTTCTAAGTGTCTTCTTTGTTATTTTTAATTGAGTCATTATTTCTTTGGATATTTTCAGATTTTACTTTCCCGTATTAAAAACTATACTGTCCCAGAAGAAGAAATTGGATCTTTCTTGTTTCATGCTATTAACAAGGTAAGTCATTTGTTTGGGGCCTCTAAAACTTAAATCCTTACTAAGTGGAACTGAAGTTTTTAATGTATTTGTTAAAGATTCTATTTAGAACCAGTACTCTACTTTTTACCTAATGGAACTACTTTGTATTTTCAGCCAAATGCTCCTGTCTGGCTCATTCTGAATGAAGCAGGCCTGTACTGGAGGGCAGTAGGGAATAGCACTTTTGCTATCGCCTGCCTTCAGAGGGCTTTGAACTTAGCTCCAGTTCAATACCAGGACATTCCTCTTGTCAACCTGGCCAACCTTTTGATTCATTATGGCCTTCATCTTGATGCTACGAAGTTGCTGCTGCAAGCCGTGGCCGTCAACAGTTCCGAGGTGAGTCTCTCCACTCGCCTGCTCACAGTCATTGTTACGGTGGGAATAGCTTGGCTTACAGTGAGCTTTGATTCTGTCTAGGAGGGATATAGAAAATGTCAAGTTTGCTTAAACAGTAGAATTTGCATACTTCAAGAAAAAAAACAAATATTTTATTTTGATTATTTATATATTTTGAGATAGCATCAGGCTTTGTAGCCAGAGCTCCCCTCAATTCATAATTCTCCTGCCTCAGGCTCTTGACCCAGGATTACATGCATGTACCACTGTGCTAGCTCTTTTCAGATTTGAATGAGTAAAACTGACAATTCTCATTTCTCTTCTTTAAAATTTACATGTAAATAGAAATTGTATAGCTATGAAAATAGGCTATCACTCTATGTCTGCCTACAACAGCTGGCTCTCACTCTCCCACTCATTACTGAATGCACCATGCTCAGTATTATATTATTTTATAGATATAATATTTAATTTATAGATATAGTTACACCATCTGATGTGCACAGTTAAACAGTTGTTGTAGTAAGAAACAATAATCAGGAGACTGGGACTGTAACTAGTGGTAATGTGAACAACACCCTAGGTTCAGTGCCAAGGGGGCAGATAATGTGCTACCATGCCTAGTGTAACTGCTTTGTGATTCTTAGTTCTTATTTTTAAGGTTCCACTTTACGTTTACAGAAATACAGTTGTAATAGATAACCAATTAAGTTACTCTTACCTAACACCTGAATGATTATATATTTTATCTTCAGAGAATTCTTTAAAAGAGATGGGTGTGAATAGCTTAGGTTTGTTTAAGATATCATAAAACTAAATTTTAAATATAATAAAATGTTGCCCAATAAGAGTTCAAAAATTGCCAATTTTTAAGCATAATTTTGTAATGTCTATAATTTCCAGCAGATCTAGGTGCTAGTAAGTCCATCAGATACCATCCAGTGCTTGCTCTGTAGCAAACACAGTGCAGTGAGAACAAATGATATGCTTGCACTGAGACATAGTGACATAGGCATGCTCATGGAAGGCCCAGTGCTTCCTGTGTTCTCCTGCTGCTGCTACAGCTAAGGCAGCTGAAGAAGGAAGAGCTGAGCTCTTAGAGATGCTTGTCTTTCTGTATTTACAGTGTAGTTACATTTAGTTGTAAAGTGTTGTGGCACTGATACAAAATAAAAAGAGAAGTCAGTGAGTCAGGGTGAGTATAGCGGAAGCAGAAAGGCACCGTAACCAGCACTGCCTCCCAGCCGTGTGGCTAGAAGTGTGGACCCGGGACCAGGAAGTCTGCAAGCATTTCATAGTGACCCTGAAAAGCCTACTGCATTTACAAACTGCTACTATATAGTTTTAAGACCATTAATTTAAATGGTTATAGATTATCATGCCATGTCTTTAGGTAACTGACATTCTTAAAAACTATTGTTGATAACTGTTTCTACCAGAGCCTTTTCTATATCACAGATAACTATCTTAGCACTAAAATAATAAGTCAATGAAATAGTAAATATTTTGATAGCTCTGGTACCTTTCCCTGCTAGACAGTCCAGCAAAAAGTTTGGGCCAGGACATAAGCAAGAGCTACAGATCGACATTGCTCTTGGTCTTCATCTTAGCTGTACACTTCATTTGTTTTCCTATACTGAATTCTTTTAACTAGATTTAGACAACATCCAATGTTTTACAAAAGTATCATCTCAAGTCAAACAAATGTTTTACAACAATATAGCAAAATCATCAAATCGTTGGTTTTATCAGCAGAGTAGCCTTAGGAGATAGACTTTTTCCCTTGATAGATGAGTTAAGTACACACAGACTAAAAGGCATCAGAACTTACCAGCCTAGATTTGAATCTGAGGACCCTGACCATATCACACTCTTAGCAATAGTGTAGTGCCCCTGAACTAACATTTATAAAACTGGTTTGCTTATTTTAAAATGCAACTTCTTTGCTTTAACATTTCTTAGTCTTTTATTTAAAAATGTTTGGTTTTCTAAGATGATCTCATTATAGTAGTTCACACTAGCCTCAAAGCTCTTGATGGTCCTCTGCCTCTCAAGTGCTGGGATCCCAGGCATGTACCACATGTCCAGTTTAGGAACATGAACTAATACTAGACTAAGTAAAATAAGCTACAAAAGCTCATTTTATATGTTCATGTTGGAGAAGTCGCTGTTTGATTCCATTCCTATGAGCTTTGTGAAGAGCAAAGTTAGTATGTGGTGGTAAAAGTCACACTATGTCAACAATGGCTGCTTTGGAGATAGGACTGGGAACCTCTGGGCTACTGCAAACATTCTAATTGTCTTATATAAGGGGTTGGGTAGCACTTACAAGGATATGTTCATATGTAATAATTCACTGAGTTACATACTTAAAACTAGTTACAAGTTTTAGTGTTTTTTTTTAATCTTTATAATAGCTGGTGTAAATAAAAATGAACTAATTAGCTGTAGCCTTTAACCTAAAAGCTCAAAGAAGTATACTGTAAAGGTTTCACACTTTTCAAAAACCAACAGTTCATTTACATTCTTCTGATTTCTTTTTTCTATTCTTTTCAGCCCTTGACCTTTTTGAGCCTGGGAAATGCTTACCTTGCTCTGAAGAATGTCAGCGGGGCACTTGAAGCCTTCAGGCAAGCCTTGAAGTTAACCACCAAATGCCCAGAGTGTGAGAGCAGCCTGAAGCTGATCCGCTGCATGCAGTTTTACCCTTTTCTGTACAACATCACCTCTTCTGTTTGTAGTGGTAAGCACCTGATAAATGCTAGGAGCTCAACCAGTGTTGCTTTCATGATCTAAATAACAAAGAGATGGAACTTCCTCCAGGGTTTTAGAAAGCTAACCCTAGCTGTATAGCAAAGAAATCCATTCATTAATTACTGGAAATGCCCTAGTAGTTAAGGTTCATTTCCAGACCTTAGCTAAGAAATACTGACTAATGTTTATAGTGGAATTGTATTTTCCAGAGTTTACATATTTTCTCTCCCATAAATTTCTATTTAGCCCTGCCTGATATTCATAGTAAAGGAAATTCATGAAGCCATATGTGTCATGAGTATAGCTCTACATACTTATCCCTGAAAGCAGCTTCTTGCCTTTCAGAGGAGTGGTTCACCTTTCCTGCACCTTTTCAGTAGTGATGGTACATCACAGGGTCCTTTCTTTTTATGTGGAACTGCCTTGGTAGAGCTGATGTAAAACTTAAAAGTCACATGAACCTTCGATTTAAGGAAAAGATTGTCTGTTTTACATTCTGCCTTTGAACAACAGCCTCTGGGGAGATGGGGGAAAGCACAGATCTTCAGCACCTACCCAGCATTAGGTGGAACAACAGTTTTCACTCCACTGATTGTCCAGATTATTGTGAAAGGTATTCTAGTTCTTTCAATAGTGATACTAAAAATTGAGCATATCTGATACCCATTTGATATGACTTGACTTAGATGATTTATAATAAAACTTAAGACCAGAAACTGGTTTCCTGGTTCACTTTACCAGACTGCCTCAGGATTCTGATGGAATTGAGAATAAATGCATTTGCACTGTTAAATACCAAAGTCTCTCAGAACCATAAGATAGGTCAGATGCCTATCAGCGTTGGGCATAATCTGAATTAGAGTTCACGTGAATACTGAAAGCCTGGATAGGATTTTAGTAAGGAATAGTCAAGTGGCCAGCACTGGAGTTACTAGGTTCTTACCGACTATACTCTGCCATACTTTCTGATCCCAGAAAAGTAACATTATTACCTATACAGTGAACGACAATAAAAACTGCTGCATACTTGCGGAGAAAACTAAGTGAGGTATATATCATAGAGTGGGTAACTGTATAAAGGTAAGCCTTTAGAAATTGATAGTAGGGCCAGTGACATGACTCAGCAGGAAAAGCATGTGCTGCCAAGCTCAAAGACTTGAATTCAATCCTCTGAAACCACATGGTAGAAGAAGAGAACCAGCTCCCACAAATTGTCCTTTAACCTCCACGTGTATAACTTGACATGCGTATGCACACATACGTACAATTATACACATGCACATATTAAATGAAAATGAAATTTTAAAGAAATTTGTTATAAATACAAAGTATTTAGAGCTTTCAAAGCACAAGTGTTCATCAGAACACTTCATCTAGAAAATGTGGGCTTTGGATATTGCTGGTTAACCAAGAAGCCTCATTCTTCTTACCAAGGGTCTCTTATTAGAGAAATCCATGACCTTATGTTCTTCTCCCTTACCTCTCTTAAAAATTTGATTCTTAGTGGTCACATAGTGGTGACCTTCTTCTAAATACTCTTTTCCTTGTACTAACATTGCATATTTGTGCTTAGTGTTGTTTGTTATTTTGTTTTGTTTCTTGCACTTTCTTAATTCCTATGTCACTCCTGTCGGCAGAAAGAATCTAGTTGTGATGATCTTGCCCCTGAGGCCTAACTTGTACTGGAACAAATAACATGAGATAGATCTTCATCAGATGTGGAGCATCTTCTGGTCTAGATTATCTCAATGACATCCTTGGGTCCACTATAACTAGGAAAGAAAACAGCTTAGCTTAGAAGAGGGACTACTATCATTCTTTCAGAGAGAACTCATCAGCAAAAATTGGACAAGATTCATCCCCTTTTACCCAACTAGCCGTATAAACCATGAAGCCTCTGCTCTGCTGGGCTTCCATTACTGGAACAGGCTCCCCTGCCATTCTGCCTGAGATGGTGATGTGGAGAAATGTGACAGTGTCTACCCAATAGCACCACCATAGCACTCCTAGGTATGAAGCTCAGTTATCTCATGAAGTGGCCATTACCAAATTTTTCCTTATTTTAACAGACCCATTTCAAGTATTTTTTTTTTATATTTACAAGGGCCTGATTATTTGAAAATATTTTTTATTAGATATTTTCTTTATTTACATGTCATATGATTTCTCCTTTCCCCTCCCCCCCAAAAAAAACAAAAAACAAAAAACAACAAGAACCAACTCCTGTTCCCTTCCCCCTCCCCCTGCTCACCACCCCACCCTCTCCCACTTACTGGCCCTGGTATTCCCCTACACTGGAGCACAGAACCTTCACAGGGCCAAGGGCCTCTCCTCCCGTTGATGACCAACTTGGCCATCCTCTACTGTACACATGCTACCAGAGCCATTAGCCCCACCATGTGTACTCCTTGGTTGGTGGTTGAGTTCCTGGGAGCTCTGAGGGTACTAGTTAGTTCATATTGTTGTTCGTTCTAAGGGGCTACAAATCCTTCAGCTCCTTGGGTCCTTTCTCTAACTCCTTCATTGGGGACCCTGTACTCAGTCCAATGGATGGCTGTGAGCCTCTACTTCTGTATTAGTCAGGTATTGTCAGAGCCTCTCAGGAGACAGCTATATCAGGCTGGATTGTCCTTCCTTCAGTCTCTGCTCCATAGTTAGTCTCTGCAATTCCTTCCATGGGTATTTTGTTCCCCCTTTTAAGAAGGAATGAAGTATCCACCTTTTGGTCTTCCTTCTTCTTGAGTTTCTTGTGGTTTGTGGGTTGTTTTTCCTGTATTTTGAACTTCTGGGCTAATAACCACTTATCAGAGAGTGCATACCATGTGTGTTCTTTTGTGATTGGGTTACCTCACTCAGGATGATATCCTCCAGATCCATCCATTTCCCCAAAAATTTCATAACTTCATTGTTTTTAATAGCTGAGTAGTACTCCATTGTGTAGATGTACCACATTTTCTGTATCCATTCCTCTGTTGAGGGACATCTGGGTTGTTTCCAGTTTCTGGCTATTATAAATAAGGCTGCTATGAACATAGTGGAGCATGTGCCTTTATTACATGTTGGAGCATCTTCTGGGTATATGCCCAGGAGTGGTATAGCTGGGTCCTCTGGTAAAATTATGTCCAATTTCCAGAGGAACCGCCAAACTGATTTCCAGAGTGGTTGTACCAGCTTGCATTTCCATCAGCAATGAAGGAGTGTTCCTCTTTCTCCACAACCTCTCTAGCATCTGCTGTCACCTGAGTTTTTTAAGAAGACTTAAAAGGTTGAATTTTTATATTTCTCATTATTTCTTTAAGAATTCTGTAAAATGCATCATGATTCTGTTAACCCCCAACTCTTCTCAGAGCCACTCTCCCTTCCCTTCCCAACAACTGTGTGCCCCTCCCACATCGAAGCTGACCAGGTATTCTCAGATGTGTGGTCTTCCACTGGAGCATGGTCAGCTGTTCAGAGGCCGCACTCGTAGAGCAGAGCTTTCTCTAAGCTGTTCTCTGGAAAGGAAATGGAATTTCATGCCTAGTTCCCCTCTTCATGCTGGGATTTGGTCTGCTTTAGGCTGGCACAACCATTGGGAGTTCAGATGTCTAGCTGGCCTGCTGTGTCCAGAAGACACTGCTTTCTTGTTGTGTCTTCTATCTCTGACTCTTACTCTTTCCACTCCCCTTCCACAATGATCCCTGAGTCTTTGAAGTGGGCAATACATTATATGTATTCACTTAGGACTGAACCTTCTGAAGTCTTTTATTCTTTGTTCCTTGGCCAGGTGAAGATCTCTGTGTCGGTCATAGTGAGGGTTGAGAGATGCCTTGCTGATGAGAAGTCATTAGGAGATGATTTAATATTTGCGTTTAGCAGGATAATAGTAATACATTCTTTCCTAGGGCCTATGACCTATCTAATCATACAGGCTGGGTTTTGTTGTTGTGTTGTTTGTTTTGTTTGTTAGTTAGTTAGTTTGTTTGCTTGTTTTGGCCCATAACAGTGCCAGGTATGGGTTTCATCTTGTGGTTCAGGCCTTAAATTCAATCAGAAAGGGGTTGGTTATTCCCACAGCCTTCATGGCACTGTTGCATCAATGGGCATGTTTTATAAGGTTGACAGCTTAGTGAGGTTGATGACTGTTTTTCTCCTCTGGATGCTACTACTCAAGCTAGCCAGTAGGGATAATGCTTCCAGGTCAGTACTGTTCTATGACCAAAGTATGCAGTTTCTTCAGCAATACAGGATTACCATCAGTGCACAAAGATACATGTTTACCTAAAAATATTACACCAGCTTGTACAAGTTATGAGTAAATAGTCTACAGAATAAGTCATAAACAAATATCAGTATATCTTAGAATTTTAGACAAGTTTCTATATAATGTGTGTTTGAGAGCCTTTGCAATGATTTCCAAATCATGTTTATGAACTTCAGTTGCTTGCTATGTATAGGTGAATTACCTTATATTCTTTTCATAGCATTTCTGTATCACATGCATTTACAGAAATATCTCTTTTATAATGTTTCATTCTCTGGGGTTTTAGTCTGTTTTCTGCATCAGGAATTGCTGTAGATTTATGGCTTGCTGCACACAGTGTTCTATAATTTAGATTTTAAGAAGGCAATGTTGCGTGTTGCTGCCTCCTGCAGACTCCGTAGCTTATACCACCTGCACCTGAGAGCCTGCACTTCCCCACTTTCCTCACAAGAACTGCTGAGGAAGAGGCCATTTTTTTTAGATATTTTTATAGATCCAGTTTGGAGACAACTTCAATATGTAATTAGGCCGTCTCCATTTGTTTCCCCCAAATAATTTAAAACTCTTTAAGGACAATTATGGTTACCATATAATTCTTTTGACATATATCTGTGTGATAATGAAAGAATAAGAAAAAGGTTGTGACCTTCTGTCTAGAAACAAAGGTTATGACTTGCCCAAGTCAAAAAATTAGTCAGTTGGGCTGGAGAGGTGGCTCAGCGGTTAGGAGCACTGACTGCTCTACCAGAGGTCCTGAGTTCAATTCCCAGCAACCACATGGTGGCTCACAACCACCTGTAATGGGATCAGATGCCCTCTTCTGGTGTGTCTGAAGACAACTACAGTGTACTCATATACATAAAATAAATAACTCTTTTTTTAAAAAAATCACTCAGTAAATATAACATTAACCCAAGCCTTACTGTCAACATATGTAAACCATCTCTGCTGCCATACTTGGGGAGTTCATGTTTGTAGATTCTTGTGACATTTAATGAAAGCAGCATAACTGCTGTATTTTTAGTATCATCTCTTAAAAGGAGTGTGTGCATACAAAAAAAGTATGACTTTCACTAGATTATGAAACAGCAATGACTACAGGTCTACGCTATTTCCATCTGGGATGCTACCTTGATGATTCTGGGTCTTACTCATTAGTTTGCTGCATGTGAATTAGTTTGCTGCATGTGAAAACCTTGGATTTTATACAGAAACTGGTGACTGTACTTGTATCAAGTCCACAAGCAATGCTGTTCTCAGCCACCTTAGATTTTATAGGCAACATTTTTATCTCTGGGGCAGGCAAGATGGCTCAGTGGGCAAAGGACTTTTTTTCAAGCCTCATAATTTTAATTGGATTCCCCAAGACCCACATGGTAGAAGGAGGGAACCAATTCCCAAAGTTGTCCTGGCCTCCACACACATGCATCTAACACACACACACACACATACCACACACACACACACACACACACACACACACACACACACAGGTGGGGGGCAGTTATATCTTGTTAAAACATTTTTATCTTTAAAAATACATATATATTTTATATAATATAATATAATTAATATAATACAATATAACCGTATAATAGATTGTGATGACCACTGCTTTTTATCTCATGCTGTGAAAGACAGTGAATATGTGCATGCCAACTAGTTTTATGTCAATGACACAAGCTAAGGTTATTTGGGAAGGGAAATGTCTTATAGAGAAAATGACTCTGTAAGATTCAGGTGTAGTCAAGTCTGTAGGGCATTTTCTTAATTAGTGGTTGATGTGGAAATGCCCAACCTCTTGTGAGTGGTACTACCCTTGGACTAGTGGTACTGGGTGCAGTAAGGAAGTAGGCTGAACAAGCCATGTGGAGCAAGCCAGTAAGCAGCACTCCTCCATAGCCTCTGCATGAGCTCCTGCCTTCAGGTTCCTGCCTGGCATTTCTGCCCTGACATCCCTGCATGAGAGACTACAAACTATAAGATGAAATAAGCTACTTCCACCTGCACTTGCTTTTCATCGTGATGTTCTATCACAGCAATAGAAACCATAACTAACACAATATGTAAACACTTCCTAGCTGTTTAGTCTTAGGTGGGGTCTTGCTCCATAGCTCCACCTACACTTAAACTTGGATCCTTCTGCCTTAGCCTACTGAGGGCTGGGTTACAGCAATGCACCACCATACCCAGCCCTCTTCTTGAACTATAATGATAATCTTTTGTCCTATATGTAATTTATTTTCTTTTGAGGAATGATCCTACTGACCCTTATACAAGCTCTTTCCACAATTCTTCCTTCTATCAGTATAGATTACTAACCTGGGCTGGGAGTTTAGGGTGATAAAGTACCTCTGTATAATGTACAAGGTGCTGGGGTGAGGCCCCAACAAAAAGAGGTGAAGAAACAGAGCTCCAGCCAAATAATATCTAAGGAAAGTTAAACATGAGAAGAATTGTGGTGGCTGTGTCTATAATCTATTGCTTACCCCTCCCCCACACCCCTCACACAGTGCTGGGAATTCAAGCAGGTCCTCATGTGTGCTCAGCAGGTATTACATAACTGAGCTGTTTCCATAGCAGTGATAGTGAAAATCATCGTTTTTACAATTTTTGATTTGATTATTTATTTGTTATTGTGTGTGCATAGAATGTGGTAGGTAGGACACATGTACTATGGCACACATGTGGGGTCCAAAGGACAACTTTTTGGAGTTCTAGGGATCAAACTTGGGTCACTAGGGTTGCATGTCAAGTATCTTTACCCAGAATCCTCTCACTAACCCATGAATATAATCTTTAAGCAACAAATAGCATTTGATTTCTTTCATCTAAGTAACTTACATGTGGCTTTTTTTTTTTTTTAATATATGTGAGTACAATGTTGCTGTCTTCAGACACACCAGAAGAGGGCATCCGATCCCATTACAGATGATTGTGAGCCACCATATGGTTGCTGGGAATTGAACTCAGAACCTCTGGAAGAGCAGTCAGTGTTCTTAACCACTGCGCCATCTCTCCAGCCCCCTACATGTAGCTTTTTTATTTATTCAACTAATACCATGTGCCAGACAATATTCTAGGAACTAGAAAGAAAGTAAACAAAAAAAAAAAAGCTCATCTCTTATGAAGTTACATTCTATTACCAAGAAATGGGGGGTAGATGATAAGTGGAATTATGTTGTATAGGAATGCCACTGTGGGGAAACAGCACAAGTGTGTCAGTGTCATCCCATTGAAGAAATGACATTTTAGCAAAGACTTAGTAGAAGTTATAGACTCTAGGCTATACCAGCCACATGGAGGGTTTCAGATGGAGAGAGTCAGTGCAAAACCTGGGAGAGGATAGACAGCCGGTAAGCAGATGTGGCACACCAGAAGTGGAGGGAGAATGCGAGCTTCATCTTTATTTCATGACAGGTTGTTTTAATACATGAGGCTTTTATTCCAGAAGAAAGATATTTGGAAGGTTTTGAACAGGAATGAAGTGATTGAATTTACATTTTAACAGGATTCTTCTGCCAAGAATAGACTGTACTGTGGTGGGGTGAGGGTAGAGGCAAGAAGACCAGTTAGGGTGATATTTCCAAAGTATCCATGAGATAGCTGAAAGACGGCTCAGAGAGAACTGCTTGCTGCATAAGCCTGAGGGCCTGAGTCCAGATCTGTAGCACCCATATAAAAGTCAAGTATGGTGGCACATACCTGCAACCCTGGCACTAGGGGGTTTGCGGTAGGATAGTTGGAGCAGATCACACACACACAGCACTAAATAAATGTAATTAAAAATTAATTTGATTAAACTTCAGCTTAAATATATCCGCTGTGCATAGTGATGTGATTTCTGTCCTCACATCTGTGTCCTATGAGGAATCACTAGACCCAAGGCCTGAGAAGTTATAAAATTACTAAGTCTGAAGTTCTTATTTTAAGATGCTATCTTAAATTTACTAAACTCAAGAAATTCAAGACAATTTACTGAACCCTAGAAAGTAAAGCCCAGTTCGCATTTGATGGCCATGCATCACATCCTTGCTATAGGAGAGAGGCAGCCTGCTGCTCCCACCAAGAACCTCTGTTGGTGGGCCCTGTCCCTGTTCATACTGCTGCATGTCCATCGGAAGTGCAGGAGCGGGATGCTCCGTTGTTTCCTTTCCTCGACATCAGCTGATAACATGAAGTAGGAGACAAGCCAGAGCTTGTCCTCTGTCTTTATTGCCTCCGTACACACACTGGACCTCTTCTCTCACGGCCAGGCCCTGTCAGCTGGCCTCTTTGGGCTACTTCTTTTTACCTCTGCTCTGGACTCCTCCAGATGCCTCTAGCTGTTATCTCCCTCATGTCTACAATGAAAATCTTCTCCTTAACCATACCATGGTGTGATCACAACGGTTTATACACTTTCATGTCTGCTTTTTATAAAGTTTAGAAACTAAACCAAATTCTGGCATATAATGAATACATTGCATGTAGTCTGCCTTCTTCAGTGTGTATGTACACATGTCCACTCCAAATTCCTAGTTTTATGTATTTACATGTGTTTGGTAGCACCACAACCTTGCATCCTCATCCCACAAACCAACCTAAACAGCTTTGAAGGCCTATCTCTGCCCTGTAACTTATATGGTCCCTATTTTGTTTGTTTTGTTTTGGTATTGTTGTTTTCTGAGATGTAGCCCTGACTGACTGTTCCAGGTCAAGATACATTGCTTTGTAGACCAGTTCTGGCTTTGAACTCACAAAGCTCAAACTGCCTCTCTCCCAAGTACGGGGATTAAAGGTCTACACCACTGTGCCTAGCTCTTGGTCTGCTAACTATGTGTGATATAACCAGTCACTGTGACCCTGCTGCCTGAGAGCAGGAACTAAGCCTGCTCACCTCCCTGGCCAGCATGTCCTCTGTCCCTTCTGTGTTTCCTACACTTACTTGAGTGACAGCTTATTACTCAAGCAAACAGGATAAACAGTAGTAGCTGTTAGAAACAATGGTAACAAGTAAATAAGTTGTTAGATCCCTGTTTATCCAGGGTGCTCTGTAGAAACCATGTCTCATATGCAAGTGTCCATAGAGAGCCTTTAAGTCTACAGTTCCTGCCTTAGGAGGAAATAGAAAAACAATACTCTTGTCTCACTTGCCCATGATAAGCTAACAGATATTCTCCCAACCTGCTTCCATTATTTTTAATTTACATTGCGAACAAATATCTTTTTGAACTCAGATTCAGAATTAGTATCTATGAATAAATCAGGAATCCTAGGGATTCAGCTGAGCTTAGTTCCTCAATATCCTAGCTTGAAGAATAATTCCCCAACTTAAAGTATGCCAGGTTTAAATTAAAAATAATAATGGCTGCCAGGCAGTGGTGGCACACACCTTTAATCCCAGTACTTGGGAGGCAGAGGCATGCGGATTTCTGAGTTCGAGGCCAGCCTGGTCTACAGAGTGAGTTCCAGGACAGCCATAGCTACACAGAGAAACCCTGTCTCAAAAAATAAAATAAAATAATAATAATAATAATAATAATAATAAATAATAAATAATAGCCATGGTTAGTGGTTGACTTCCCCATATGGTTTCTGGATGGAAAGTCTTCTCAAAGTAATTTTCTTAAACATCTAATGAATGAATGCTACTAACTAGAGAGATGATCTGGCCATGCGCAATTCTAAAGGCAGAGGTTGGATTTCATCACTGACTGGTTCTAACAGCTGTGCTGTATATCATTCTGTCTGCACTGACGCTGACCTTGATTCCTCACTTGGTCATTTAAGGAAAGGCCATGTGGCAGGATCAAGAGGCCATATTTACAGCCAACTCTTTGTTTTCTACTCTATGACAATAGAGATAAATTCAACCCCAAACAGACAAACACTTCTTCAACTCTCCTTAGGATAGAATTCAACACCAGAATGTGGAAAATGATGGGCACACAGAGAGACACATACACGTGCATGCACACACTTAAAACACAGAGAGAGACATGCACACACACATGTGCGTATGCACACATAGACAGACAGACAGACAGACAGACAGACACACACACACACACACACACACACACACACACACACACACGCAGGGTCCCATGCTTTGATTCTATTTTTTCTCCTTCCCTATGCTGTCCTGACTCATTCACCTCACTAGGAGGGAATCCCAGTGTGTGTCCGTGATTGCCAATTTCAAGTGTCAAAGATAGCTCCTTTCTCTCTGGCAGTACACTTTTAAGGTCAGTCAGCACATAACCATTACTTTAAAGTTCTTGTGAAGAATTTCATTGGGCAGTAATTGCTGAGTAAGAGATCTAAGGAAGCATTCCTGCTGATAAAATCATTTCTTTTGTTTTCCCCCAAATAGAGAACAGCACAGGGCAGAGGATTGAGGCATCTTCATCAGTTTCTCAGCTCCAGTCCTCATCACCCGCCCCCTGTGCTCTATGTACTCCCCGTGCTCCCTGTGTTCCCTGTGCTCCCTGTGTTCCCTGTGCTCCCTGTGTTCCCTGTGCTCCCTGTGCTCCCTGTGTTCCCTGTGTTCTCTGTGCTCCCTGTGCTCCCTGTGTTCCCTGTGTTCCCTGTGCTCCCTGTGTTCCCTGTGTTCCCTGTGCTCCCTGTGTTCCCTGTGCTCCCTGTGTTCCCTGTGCTCCCTGTGTTCTCTGTGCTCCCTGTGCTCCCTGTGTGTTCCCTGTGCTCCCTGTGTTCCCTGTGTTCCCTGTGCTCCCTATGCTCCCTGTGCTCCCTGTGTTCCCTGTGCTCCCTGTGCTCTATGTGCTCCCTCTGTTCCATATGCTCCCAGATGCAACACTCTGAGTTCTTACTTCAGCAGTGGGTTTGTTAATGTTTCCTGAGAGTCTCTGCACAGAGGGGCAGTAGCTTATCTCGTCTTTCCAAAAAAAGAAACTTGACAAAAATAGATAGTTGATTTGCTCACGTTTGTGTGCTAAGGCTTTAACTAAGGCAGAACTTGATTTTCTGGCATGGAGTGTCCATCCTGATTTCTAAAAACTGAGGGTATCAGCCGGGCAGTGGTGGCGCATGCCTTTAATCCCAGCACTTGGGAGGCAGAGGCAGGCGGATTTCTGAGTTTGAGGCCAGCCTGGTCTACAGAGTGAGTTCCAGGACAGTCAGGGATACACAGAGAAACCCTGTCTCAAAAAAAAAAAAAAACTGAGGGTATCCAAAGGCCTGTCACCTCTCACCTCTCCTGACACAAAGGCATCTGTTGCCAGTAAGGATTCTTCCTTTACTCCAGCAGCTTGCCCCTTAACTCCAACATTAAAGCCCAAAGTCCACCATAGTTAAAATTTCCTGGTAATATTTTCAGTCCTTTTATGTAAGAATGGTGAAGCACTGAAAGCTGTGGTTTTCTTCAGGGAGTGATTTATTTTGTTACTTTTTTTAAAAAATTGTTTACAAAAAGAGTAAGTAAGAAACAATGATATAATTTGTTTTTAAAACATTCATGGGGTGTTTCTGGATTATCTGCTTATAAAACAAAATTCAGTTTTATAACTGCATAATTTTGAGTAGAAGGGTAGGTAGGAAAGACTCAAAAATCCTATTGAGAGTATCCCATCTCTGTTAAAGAGTAATGGACTCCATTTTCCCCTCAAGTGCCTTAAGTCTAACTGATCCTAGGGGAATCCTTCCTATGAGGTGACTTATCTCACAGCCAGAAGAAGGAGACTACTGAACAGTGTAACCCAAGCTGTTTGAGCAGGGCCAGAGGCAAGCCTTGGAATACTCCATTGTTCACAAAGCCCACTTTTCTCTGATCAACTTTGCCTTCAAATTCTCACTCCCATCACCAGTCAGTTTAGTTATCGTGTCTTGAGAATTCACTGTGCTTGAATGCAGTGTACTTGTTTGGGAGGGGAAAGGATCTTAGCAGGAGCAGGATTTGTATAAAGCTCTGATGCTTAGCAGGAACTATGAGGGTGCTGTTGGGCTTTACTGAGCTAAGTATAGACTGAGCTTCCTTCATGTGGTCTCTATCCTTAGGTAGATGCACTCACTCTTACAGTGTCCTCAGAAATACAAGGTTACTGTGAGGCTGTCTTCTGACAAGTGCCTTGCGGCTCAGAGGTGCCAAGCAGTTGGAGCTGAGCTGGTTGCTGTTTCTCAGACTGGTCTTCGTCCAACATTACTCCACACACACACAAACACAGGCACACACTGGTGTCAGGCCTATACCTCAGTAACTTCTAGTAACCAGAACGTTATACTAAGAGATTCTGCAGTGGCCAAAGCTAAAAGACCTTGTTTTAAAGTCCAAGCAGACCAGCACTGTTTCTTGTTCCTTTGTGACTTTTCACAGAGTCAGCACTAATAAGTAACAACTTATCCTACGCTCACAATGATCTCACTCTTAACATCTAACTCATAACACGTGAGTGAAGCCATACTACTTTTAAACGCAGTTCACAGATGAGGGGACTGATACACAGAGGTATTGAAAGTAACCCTGCTTTATAATACTGACACTTCTGGAGACAGACTTTGCCCTTAGGAAATCTGGATCCAGGCTGTGTTCCTGACCACAGTCACACCAAAAGAACCGACCCATCTTCTCCATGACTCCAGCTGGAGTTACTTGGCTGAGAGTTCCAGAATCTTGCTCCATAGCCTCACCTTCCTGATACTGGCATTATAAGTGTGGACTACCACACTGCCACAGATTTATCTTCTCATGGAGATGGTAATTCTCATTGGGGAAAGGAAAGTAGTCTTCTAGGAATTTGGTGAATAGAATTAATGAGAAGAAAAGAGGTTTGCCTAGCTTTAGAAATGACAAGAGTGCCTGAGAACTTAATTTACACCAGGCAGTGGTGGCACACACCTTTAATCCCAGCACTTGGGAGGCAGAGACAGGCAGATTTCTGAGTTTGAGGACAGCCTGGTCTACAGAGTGAGTTCCAGGACAGCCAGGGCTACACAGAGAAACCCTGTCTCAAAAAACCAAAAAAAGAAAAGAAAGAAAGAAGGAAGGAAGGAAGGAAAGAAGGAAAGAAAGAAAAAAGAAAAAACTTAAATTTACTCTGAAAAACTAGCCTCAAAATCAGTTGTGCTTCTTTCCCTCAAAAGACTTAGACTTTGACAATGAGTATTGACTCTTTTCCACAACACCATTCTAAGCTAGGTCAGTATCAGTAATCCCAGTGTACAGCAGATACTCCACACAGAGAAAAGGAGTTGAGTTGTAGAAGCGCCCACAGCGGTTCCAGGAGCAGAAGTGCCTCCTTGGAGTTCTGTGCTTAATGAGATTGCTCTACAGTTTCTTACTTCTGAGAAAAAGAAGATTTAGGATTAAGTGCAAATGCTTGTAAGCAATTCCAGGGTGTTACACATAGAATGCTTGTCTTTCACCTGGGACCTTGTTAGGTAAAGCATTTCACTTATCATGATGTTCTTTTTATAAATTGTGGGATACATTTCAAGGTTAGTCTAAGCCATAGAGTATCTTCATTTTTACATTAGTACAAAGTAAATGTGATGTATACAAGATACTGTTGCTACTTTCTCTGTGTGTGTATGCATGTGCACATGTGTGTCTGTCTGTCTGTCTGTCTATCTATGTATTTCATCAGAGTCTTACTTGATGCTGGCCTCAAACTCATAATCCTCCTGCTTTAGCATACCCATCTATCTTGGGTGTTGTTTTGCTACACTAGGTCCAGTACTTCCTTATCTTTAATAAGAATATAATCTACTTGGAAATTAAATCATGTTTTTCAAGGCTTGTTAGTTCTCTGAGTTGGAGTAGAGGTGTACTGTGATCTAGAGAACACAGACTGTAGCTCTTTCTAAAGTATTTCACTAACACACATCACTCACAGACGACTGGAAGTATCGTTTTAAAGTTTTGCAGCTTAAGTCGCCAGTAAGCCAGCTATTTAGACAAATCACAGTTAACTCAAAACCATTCTGTTGTTTTAACTACTGACATAAGAAAGCTAGCATTAATAATTCTTAATCTTTTTAAAGACTTTCTAAAATTATGTGTATGTTGTGTTTGTGTGTAGATAGTGCCTAAGAAAGTTAGAGGCCTTAGATCCTCTTGGACCAGGAGTTGCATGTGGTTGTGAACCACTGGACATGGTGCTGGGAGCTGAACTCGGGTCCTCTACAAGATAGTTATGTGCTCTTAACCTCTGAGCCACCTCTTCAGCCCCTGGAGTTCTTTATATTTAAAGCATTTGATTTTCGTTGAGCTACTCTGATGCTTTATACTGCTAAGAAGTGGCTCATTCAAAATAACCTCCTGCTTTTCCTTCCCTCCCCTCTTCCCTCTGGGGGATGCTTGCTGGGCGTGTGATGTGGAGGGAAGGCTGTCTTCAGCCCCACAGCTGCTGCTTCCCTAGAGTGTCCCGGGTTGATGCTATTCAGGAAGACCAATTTTAGCTTTGAGGTCTTCTGAAGATCACACCTTACAGTTGCCTCTGAGACATCTTCTTACTGCAGACATTTAAAATGATGAAATATTTCTACAGTAGGAAAAGGGAAAGAGAAGCAAAGTGATGTGAAAGGTAGCTCAGAAAATCGAGTAGGCCTTTGCTTTGATAATATTACAGTTTACACGACAGAGGTGAAAAAGGACTTAGGTGGATCCTTACCATTAGTATTTCCTCTTTGCTTTTAATAGCCATGCTTATTTCTATCCAAATCAAGGCTTGTCTCTGGAAATGTGAAGTTCTTCACAGTGCATGCAAGTCACTTGAGTGTGGAGAGTTGTCCATATTGCATTTTATTTCAGTGTTGTTATACTTAGTTCTCTGTACTTAATTATTCACACCAGATGGTAAGAACACAGGCAGATACCAGTTGGTGTCCTCTGTCCTCCGGGGTAGAATGTAGGGAGTTTACACCAGATGGTGAGAACATAGGCAGATACCAGTTGGTACACCCTGTCCTCCAGGGTAGAATGTAGGGAGTTCATACCAGATGGTGAGAACACAGGCAGATACCAGTTGGCACCCTCTGTCCTCCAAGGTGGAATGCAGGGAGAAAATGCCTATCTCTCACTCCCCATCAGCTGTCCATGGACATATGTGTGCACACACACTGTGTGAGGTTGGCCTCCCAGACACAGGGAGGACTCCTGTTCCTTTGGCCCAGTGCACCTTCTTTTTTGCTGTGATGCTCCCTTCCATCCTGTCTGTCAGATGACCTTCTCAGTAGAGGACAACAGGTGTCTATGCTGCCTTCCATCCTGTCTGTCAGAAGGCCTTCTCAGTAGAGGACAACAGGTATCTATGCTGCCTTCCATCCTGTCTGTCAGAAGGCCTTCTCAGTAGAGGACGACAGGTGTCTTAGTCAGTTTCTATTCCTGCACAAACATCATGACCAAGAAGTAGGTTGGGGAGGAAAGGGTTTATTCAGCTTACACTTTCCACACTGCTGTTCATTACCAACGGAGGTCAGGACTGGAACTCAAGCACGTCAAGATACAGGAGCTGATGCAGAGGCCATGGAGGATGTTTCTTACCGGCTTGCTTCCCCTGGCTTTCTCAGCTTGCTTTCTTATACATCCCAAGACTACCAGCCCAGGGATGGCACTACCCACAAGGAGCCCTTCCACCCTTGATCACTAATTGAGAAAATGCCTTACAGCTGGATCTCATGGAGGCATTTCCTCAACTGAAGCTCCTTTCTCTGTGATAACTCCAGCTTGTGTCAAGTTGACACACAAAACCAGACGGTAGAATAGATCTGGCACAAATTCCAGATTTACCACATAGCTTACTTTGAATTATTATTATTTTCAGTAAGAATCAGTCTCCTTGAATCTAAAACAAAGATACTGAACAGTTTTTATAAGGGTTAAGTGGGAGGATTAAAATCACAAAGCACTTCATAAATCCTGGCACGTTTGCTTGCAGTTCCCCTTCTGGAGGCTTAGTGGATGCTTCAGAATTGAAACTATGGTTCTGAAAAGTGTTTTCTTGGAAGGACTTACTTGGCACACCATGCTGCCTCAGCATTGTTTCTCTTCTATTTGCTATCTTCCCAAGCTGCTTGTAAGTTTCTTGAAAGCTCAAACTCTCGAAACCAAATCTCTGGCTTTGGCAGCATCTTAGCTGTGTGTGAGAGGCATTGCAATGGAAAGTGACTCCCTCAGTCTGGAGTCATGCTTGAATGTCCTGATTAAGGAAAGACACATATATCCTTAACCAAATGGTCTTCTCTAATAAGAAATCTGTGGTTGGTGGTTGAGACCCTGGGAGCTCTGAGGGTGCTACTTAGTTCATATTGTTGTTCGTCCTAAGGGGATGCAAACCCATCAGCTCCCTTGGTCCTTTCTCCAACTCCTTCACTGGGGACCCTGTACTCAGTTCAATGGATGGCTGT
>NW_022196897.1:80421553-80421859 GCF_008632895.1 Mastomys coucha | reverse complement strand
AATAGGGTTATTTGGTTCTCTGGTGTCTAACTTCTTGAGTTCTTTGTAGACATTGGATATTAGCCCAGTACCCTCAGCGCTCCCAGAGTCTCAACCACCAACCAAAGACTGCACATGTAGGGGTCTGATTGTTCAGGCAGCATGTGTATAGTAGAGGATTGCAAATTCAATCATCAATAGGAGGAGAGGAGCTGGGCCTTGTGAAAGTTCTGTGCCCCAGTGTAGGGGAATGCCAGGACCAGAAAGTGGGAGAGGACGGGGTGGCAGGCATGGGGAAGTGGGAGGCAACAGGGGTTTGTTTTGGTT
>NW_022196897.1:80411677-80421249 GCF_008632895.1 Mastomys coucha | reverse complement strand
CAAAAAAAAAAAAAAGAAATCTGTGGCCTTCCAGTGACTACACCTTCAGTGACTATGTACATAGATCAGAAAGGTGGAAAAAGACACCCATTCAGCGAGGTAGGCCATCCGGAATAAACAGTGGCAGTGGAAAGATGGCATACACTGGTTATTAGCACAGACTGGAAGGTGTTATGTTAACAGACATCCCTGATAGGAAGAAGTCCTTTTGGGGGGGGGCGGGTTTCACTGTGTAGTCTTGGCTGTCCTGGAACTCACTCTGTAGTCCAGGCTGGCCACAACTCAGAAATCCACCTGCCTCTGCCTCCCAAGTGCTGGGATTAAAGGCATCCTTTAACTGGATGGCACCAGTGTAGTGAAACCAGTCCCACGGTCAGACAGGTACCCACTGTAGTGAGATCAGTCCCACTGTAGTGAGATCAGTCCCACTGTGCATCAGGAACGTACCCACTGTAGTGAGATCAGTCCCACTGTGCATCAGGAACGTACCCACTGTAGTGACATAAGTCCTACTGTGAGTCAAGTGGGTACCCACTGTAGTGAGATAAGTCCTACTGTGAGTCAAGTGGGTATCCACTGTAGTGAGATTAGTCCTACTGTGTGCATCAGGCAAGTAGCTAGAAGTGCCAAGATCTCATTCAAGGTTTGTCGTTTTGGTCTTAGATTGTCTTTACTCATATAGCCAGAATGTGCTATCTAAAAGAAAAGCAGGTGTCCAGTCGCACCACAGGCTTAATGTGGGATTGTTGTCAGTCTCCTTTAATCCTTGGGTTTGTAATACGTGTGTATTCTTAGTGATCCCTCACCTTTGGTATGTCTCGTTTTAAGCTACATGAAAGAATAGTATATTTCTCTATAATCCATTATTCCCAGATATATCCAGGCTCTACATTTCTTACTTTTTGTAGTACTTTAGCTTTGAGGGAGTATTTATAGCAGTGGATAAAACAAGATCTTGAGGCTTGATCTTTGTTACCTGCCAGCTTTTCACCAAAATCCTTGATTCTTCCTCACAGTGGCAGAGCAGCCAAAACTTGAATTTCAGTGCAAACTTTTGAGCCACGTGCACTCCTCTGGACTGATTCCTGCATTGTCTGAGTGTCACCTTTGCTCTTGATGCTTCGGGGCCTTGCATTATGAGGCAACTTGAGAGATGTTTCTAATGTATGTTTGTGTCTCTTGTCATTGAGGTCATTGTCATGAGAAACCCCTGGACAACAGCCATGACAAACAGAAATACTTTGCCAAGCCACAATCATTGGATGCTGCTGAAGAAGAGCCCTCTGGGCATGGAACAGAGGAGGATCCTGTGCTGTCTGTTGAGAATGCAGGGAGGGACTCAGATGCCCTTAGACTTGAAAGTAAGTTGATTTGACCCGAGCTGCACTTCTGTGGGAAAATCAACTCCTGAACACTAGGCTTCCGCTTTCCTCTCCTCTCAAGAGTTTGTTTCTTCCTTGCAACAGCCACTCAGTGTAGGGTGAGCACCAAATGGTGAGGCAGAAGACACTGCAGTGGGGGAGTGCTCTTCACACTCTTCTCCACTTCAGTCCCTCTTTTATAGTCTTTCTCTGCTGAAAGGAGAGTCTCTGTGGCTTCTGGATTACTTTGCCCTGACCCTGGCCTGTCCTCATCACATGCTCTTTTGACCCTGGCCTGTCCTCATCAAATGCTCTTTTGACCCTGGCCTGTCCTCAGATGCTCTTTTGACCCTGGCCTGTCCTCAGATGCTCTTTTGCTTTCCCCACTTCTCCTTTGCTGTGTCGGGAGGATGCCTCTATCCTGACCTTGCTCCTCTTTCCTTCCCTTGCAGTATCTTGCCCTGGGTGTTACAGAGTCCTGTGAATACACAGTGAGTCCCAGGCTGTTCTTGAGCTCAGGCATCTATACAGCTCTACCCTGATTTCTGAAGGCTCATTATATTGATATATAGGTGCTTTAAGTCTGACAAGCTTGTTGTCAAACTTGAGTTTACTTTTGCTCTATTTCTTGAAGTATATAATTCCCATATCTGTGACTGCAACTTGACTCACCCAAGGCCCAATTTATTTCCTCAGTCTCTAAAACCTGATGCTGCTCTCATTTCTTCATCTACTCTCTCTGTTCGTAACTGACTTGGGCTGTCTTCACTTCTGCCTTTCTTCTTAATCTGTTTTCCAATAACTGTGGCCTTTTACTTTGTATATACAACTATCTCTGTGTGTCATAGATATAAGTATATTTAGAATCATAATTATATAGGGGTGTGTATGTGCACATGCCTTCCCATATAGAGGAAACAGACAGAAAGAACAAAAGATAATGCACATAATTGGTACAGAATTTTCAAAGCAGCCATTTTTAAGGATTTCTGGTGTGTCCAAAGAGTTGTTTCTTTTTTCTTTTTTTTTTTTTTTTTTTGGTTTGGTTTGGTTTTTTGAGACAGGGTTTCTTTGTGTAGCCCTGGCTGTCCTGGAACTCACTCTGTAGACCAGGATGGCCTCGAACTCAGAAATCCGCCTGCCTCTGCCTCCCAAGTGCTGGGATTAAAGGCGTGCACCACCATTGTCCAGCAAAAGTTGTTTCTGAAATGGAGTTTTGACCAGGTAAGTTTCCAATGCTTACATTTTTCAGTAGTTCTATTCTGTATCAGGAGAATCTAAATTAGTATGGATTTGTGAGGCAGTTTGGCCCCTGTTTTGTTTGTAGATGTTTCATTTCCACTCTCTGACCAGGCCTTTGAGCCTCTATATCTTTTACACAGACTGATAATGACCTCTGCAAATGCTTTGCTTTAAATGGATAAGGCCTGGCCTGGGGGCATGTAGCTCAGTGGGCAATGCTTGCCTAACATGCACAAACTCTTGGGTATGTTCCCCAACACTGCATAAACTGAGCTTGGAGCTTCACTTATCAGCTACATAGGGAGTTCAAGGCCAGCTTGCTTTATGTGACACTGTCTAAAAGCGGGAAAGATGGAAATCCTATACATTTCCAATGCACCCTTCTCTGTGAAACATTCACAAAGCTTCTCAAACATGTAAGGATCTCCATCTACTATCTTATTCCTGTGTTTTACAAAACACATTTCATATATTGTAATTTGTTTGTATGCCTTGGCTCACATCAAATTATGAGCTTTTACCAACTTTTTTGTTTACTAAAAGAATTTATCTTTGTGTGTGTGTGAGCGCATGTGTGTAGGTGTTTTGCCTGCATGTATGTTTGTGCACTATATGCATGCGGTGCCAGTAAGAGCCAGAACAGGGCATCAGAGCTCCTGGCACTGGAGTTGTAGAGGCTTATTAGCTGCCATGTGTGCTGGGAAGCAAACCCAGGTCCTCTAGAAGAACAGCCAGTGTTCTTAACTGCTGAGCCATCTCCCAGCTGCTAAGATTTATTTTTACTTATTGTTTCATGTATGTAAGTGTTTTGCACATGATACTCATGTATGGATGAATATCATGTGCATGCCATGGTGCCCCTGGAGGCCAGAGGAGGACCTTGGACCCCCTGGAACTGGACTTTCAAATGATGTGGGGTACTTGGATGCAGAGAACTGAACCTAGATTCTCTGCAAAAGTACCAAGTACTCTTAACATCTCATCTAACTGTCCAGCCCCACAATTTTTTGCTCGTTTTTCCTGAGATAGACTCTTACTGTATGGCCCTGTAGAATAGGCTGGACTTGAACTCAGAGAGATTCACCTATCCATTTCCCGAGTTCTGGAATTAAAGATATGCCCCACAATACCCAGCATATAGTTTATTTTTATTATTTGTGTTAGGGTTTGTGCATATAAATGCAGACACCCACAGAGGCCAGAAGAGGACATCAGATCCTCTGAACCTGGATGTGACCCACATGACATGGTACTAGGAACTGAACTGAGACTCTGCATGAGCACTCCTAACCACCTGCCTTCTCTTTAATACCCAGATTATGAGTTTTTTATATACCATGTCCCATGATATCTTATATTTATTAATTAAATATTGTATTTGCCTTATGTGTCTTGAATTAAAATATTTGCCAAGTAGGGTCAGTAGGGTGGCTGCTGCCAAAGTGATGGTCTAAGTTTGATCCCAAAATCCACATGGTGCAAGGTGGGAGTACTGACTCCCACAAGTTACCCTTTGACATCCAAACATATGCCCATACATGTACAATATGCGTGCACAAAATAAATAAATAAAATGTTTAGAGTAAATTCTTATACAAAATCTTTTCTCCTGCTATTAACTGTTTAAAAACTCTTAGGTGGGATAAGCAAGTCAGTCCTCAGGGAGAGCACCACTGGTGTGAATGACTGTCTTTTCTGCCCACAGTGACCTTCACCCTTAGAGGTTTAAAAAAATGATCAGCTCTATGAGAAAGTATTAGACTTTAAGGAAACTAAATCTTACTTTACCAACTCAAAAGAATTTATCCTTAAGCTGGACAGTCAGTTTGCTCACTTCCAGTGAAGGATGAGTCTCTCCTGATGCCTGGCAGTCTCGTGTCTTCTTTGACACCAATACGCCCACACAGTTCTGTGAGCATCCTGAGGTTGCTTGGACTAACAGTCATCAGAAATTACACTGAGTCATGCAGAGAGCTATTTTACCCATTTATAGATGTGGTCCATATTCCAGTTACAACTCTGTAGTAGCTGGCTATTTGTGACTACCACATTAGTCATTGTTTTTCTCTAGGACAATTCAGAATAAAAGACAACCACAGTTTTGCCCTGTCTCCCTTTCATTTAACACATCACTGCCTGAGACAGTAGTCACCTAATGTTTCTGTATCTTCAATTCCATGTTCCCACGGGATTCTCTTCAGCCCCATACTTAGGATGAGCCATAGTTACCCTGACTGGGACAGATCATTTCTTGAAGGCTTCTTCAACATCATGCAGACTTATCTAGGCAGATCCCATTTTCCACTGCTGATTCTGCTCACACTGTAAAAAGAGTGAGCATTGTTAGGAACCCACTTACATGACACCTTGTGTAAGTAATCTGGAGTTCTTTTTCTTATCATCTAGGTACCAATAACATCCTCAGGAGGACAGACTTGATTCACATGTTCATAGCAGGAGGCTTCCTCTGCGTGATTATCAGTTGTAACAAGTTCTGCTTTTTACCATAAATAGTGTGCTTTCATAGACAGACAAGCATAGACGCTGAAGACATTTGAAAAGTCCAATTTAGGGGAAAAAAATTAAAGAAACACAAATAGTTAAGTCCTCTCCAGTGACCATTAACTATGATGGTAATTCCTACCATTTGATGATATTTTATAATTTACATGATCTTGTGCATCGTGTACTGATTTGTGAAATAGATATTATTAAGCTCACCTTATAGATAAAGATCCAATTAAGGCTCAGGAAAAGTTTGATAGGTCCCTCAGATTGTCAGTAGGTGGCATATCTAAAATTCATGTTCAGCCTCCTGACGCGTGGGGTCTCATTAGTACTGAGCTTCAGAAATAAAGGTTTGGTGGGTGAAAATATTATTTTTAGTTGATAAGATAATTTTAATGAGTAAAATATTTTACTAAGAGAAGTGCAAAGATGATCTCAGACTGAAGGTCAATCTTGGTCAAAGCATATACATCCAGCCACCTTACATAGCAACACATCTCTACAAAAGAAATAGCTTTGCCCATGTAGCCTTCTCTAAAATTTCATTTTGATAAGAGAGTGAAATGATGCCATAGATTGACATTTTCAGATCAGTGCTTGGTGCTTGTTCCCTGGTCCTTGGGCCCTTGCTGGCAGCCATCCTTGGAGAAGGACACTAGCAGTTGTAGTCATAGACCCTGGTACCATGACCCAGTTCTACCACCTGCTGGTGTTAAAGCTGGACAAGTCACCTCCCTGAACCAAAGGCCTTAACACTCTGACGCGCTTATAGGTGAAGGAGCCCTGATAATTGGTACCAGAATTTCCTCCGGAGACTCCCGCTGGTTTTCCTGGACTGTCCTGAGTTGTTGCTCCTGTTGGACTGACTCACAAAGAAGGCAGCTCCACTGGGCTCCTGCTGCTTTCTTCCTGCTGAGCACACTGCACCGCCCTTCCCACTTCAGTGTAATGGCATTAAGCTGGGCCTTCCTCTATAACTATCGTCCTGATAGTTTACACCAGTGCTTATGTGCTAAATCCCCATAGATCACAGCTTTGTAACCTGATTTATTATGACCACTGACATTTAAGGAGGACATTAGAGCACCAAACAGAGTTGCTCAAGGCTCTACACTGCTTGCATCCTAATGTGGAACAAAGTTTGTCTGTGTCTGGTATATGGTATCATAATTAAAATTAAATATACGGGGCTAGAGAGATGACTCAGCAGTTAAGAGCATTGGCTGATCTTCCAGAGGACCCAGGTCCACTTCCCAGAACCCACACACAGCAGCTCACAACTGTCTAACTCCAGTTCCAGGGCTCTGATACCCTCACGCCAGTGAATATAAAATTAAAAAGTAAATAAAATTTTTTAAAAAGTTAATATACTCTCATGGACTTCATGGTGCCCACCTGTAATCCCAGTACTTGAAAAAAAAAAAAAAGGATTATGAGTTTGAGGTTAGTTTAGGTTGTATAGCAAGCTCAAGGACAGCCTAGACTACGTAACAAGATCTTGGCTTCAGACCAGTTCAGTCTGGGTGCTCCATTGCCTAGTCCTGTCTGATCAAACCATACAGGAGATGTTGTAAGTCAGACTTGAAGTGAGTAAGGCTTTAGATTAAACCCTGCCTGTAGGTTCTTTACTCTCCAGGGTTTTTTGTGAATCTAGTGCATGTTTTTCTGTCCTTTGCTCCTGAAAATTCTCTTGAAACCCCTGTTCCGAAACTGTAAATGCTGTTTCTTACCAGATACAATCACATGTCTTTATTTCCATTCCCTCTCAGTAGTGTCCCTAGCAGGTTACCCACCAGCTTCTGTGGCTGCCTTGGATGATCCATTTCATTTTCCATTGATTCAACTCTTTCTAATGCTGAACTAAAATGCAAGCTTCCCCTTATGAGGCTAGTGGTCTTGTTCCCTATTCTGCCTGCTGCCCTGGCTTGATGGTGGTTATTCCTGCCACTGCACTCTCCCAGGTCAGTTCAGTTCAAAATGCTCATTTCCTTCAAAATGCTGTGGCTTCCAGTCTAATCACCATCCTTAGAATAGTCTTCCTAGCAAAGTATTTGTTCACCTGATTGTTGTTGAGCAGTATGCCAGCAGCCACTCTTATCATGTGTCACCCTCGGTTCCATGGTCCCTCATTTAATGTACATTGGGCACTTTCACCAAGTCTCTGTCTACTAGCATAATCTACTTGGAATTTCTTAAACTAAGGTCCCCAGAATTAAACTTGAATGTCTATGTGTTTTTGAAATGTTGAGAAATTGCGCTAAGCTGCCTTCATTGAAATTTGGGCCACATAATCTACATTCTCAGTGCCTCTACTCTCTGCCATTCCTGACAGAATATCTAACATGGCAGACACTCTGTGAACCCATGTGACCCTCACTGTGGATAGTTACATTCTCTTCAGAGTCACAATATTTATCCTCCATTTCCCAAGTGAAAACGGTGCCTGGTAAAGAAGATGAAGGAAATGTGGGGGCGTGTGTGCATGTCAGTCTCCGTCTCAGTTTATATCACACCATCTGCCCCATGGGCTGCAAGCCTAGAGTCTACTCCTACTGCTTGCTTCCAGCGTTATTCAAAACCTGAGATTCCTCCACAATCCAGATCTGTCAGCATATGGGAGGCTGCATTTCCAATAAAGGATGACTGTACAGGACACTGCTCTGCATGGGGCAGTGTCTGCAGAGAAGTTCTTCCTTCCATTCAACTCTAGCCTTTCAGCCCTGTGGGTTATGATAGTCCAGCCCTCAGCACACTACTAAGGGCCAGCAGCTAATGTTAGTGAGTTATCTGATAAATGCATTGAGTCCTCACTCTGTCATACCACCTTCTCCTCACTGCACATTCTGGGGTCAGCATTCTGTTCTCATACTCAGACTGAGAACTGACTGCCACCTCATAGAAAGCCTGACTATTCCACACAAGACTTTAAAATCCTGAAGTCATATTTAAACCTACTCAGTTTTTCCTCCAAAGATCTCTTTGCCTTCCCAAAGTCAGCTTCCTTTGTTCCATGAAATGCCTTTCTAGTCCCGTGTTCTGTCCTTTCTTCTCCCTGGACACCCTTGCCATCACCAGCTGACTCTCCAGGCCTAGACCTGGGTTTATCCTCATCCTCATGGCTCTCACACACTTCATTGTTATTCTGCTTAAGGAGCAAGAGGTTCCTTTTGTAGGAACCCTACCAGAGAGTCTTAATGTCACCTCTGAATTATACTTGCTGATTGCCTAGCCACGTGCTTTGTTCTAAGTTACAGTTAGTCATACCTTAGCACATGTCTTCTGTGTTCCCGAATACATATCTACTTTGGTCCATAAGTACCTGAGCCAATGTACATGTGCTTTTTAGAAAGTTTCCCCCAGGCTGCTTCTGTCTAAATCCTACTGCAGTACTCTACCTTTCTCTGGGAAGCACTGTGTGATTGCATCCAGATCATCTTTATTATAAAATTTTTAATTGTCCCAAAGTATATAGCTTTGTGGTTTCAAGTTTACTGTTGATTGGTTATATTTAATTTGCCAGGGTCAGAAGCATTCATGTGCTTTTTGCTCCCATCAAAATAGTTATGGCATAAGTATACATAGGAAAGGCTAAATAAATAAACACTGGCTTCCCTCAATCACAAAACAGCCCATTTGTGAACCACCATCTGAGGAGTAAATATAAAGTGTGTGTGTTTAGTGTTGTTCCCTAAGAGCTCCTGTCACCATGGCCCAAACACCCTATGGAATACATCACTGGAAGCTAGCAGCAGAAGCCTGAAGCAGTTCCATGGCTTTCCTTCACTTGAATACCAGCTTCAAAAATGAAATTCTCCCCCCGCCCCCATGGTAACTTTAAGTTATGCACTTGTATAATACTCTCATCCATTGTGTAACAGCAGATGAAATTGGAGAAGTGATAAAGGGGGGAACAAAATACCCATGGAAGGAGTTGCAGAGACAAACTGTGGAACAGAGACTGAAGGAAGGACAATCCAGTGACGCACCTGGGAATCCTTCCCATATTCAATCACCAAACCCAGACACTATTGTGGATGCCAGCAAGTGTTGGCTGACAGGAGCCTGATATAGAGATCTCCTAAGAGACTCCTGACAGTACCCAACTAATACAGAAGTAGAGGCTCACAGCCATCCATTGGACTGAGTACAGGGTCCCCAATGAAGGAGCTAGAGAAAGGACCCAAGGAACTGAAGGGTTTGCAGCCCCTTAGAATGAACATCAATATGAACTAACTAGTACCCTCAGAGCTCGCAGGGACTAAACCATCAACCAAAGAATACACATGGTGGGGCTAATGGCTCCAGCAGCATGTGTATAGCAGAAGATGGCCAAGTCTGTAATCAAGGGCAAAAAGGCCCTTGGCCCTATGAAGGTTCTATGCCCCAGTATAGGGGAATGCCAGGCCAGAGCCAGGAAGCGTGAGAGGGTGGGTTGGTGAGCAGGGGGAGGGGGTGGGAACA
>NW_022196897.1:80403913-80410890 GCF_008632895.1 Mastomys coucha | reverse complement strand
AACTGATTTCCAGAGTGGTTGTACCAGTTTGCAATCCCACCAGCAATAAAGTAATGTTCCTCTTTCTCACCAACCTCTCCAACATCTGCTGTCCCCTGAGTTTTTTATCCTAGCCATTCTGACTGGTGTGAGGTAGAATCTCAGTGTTTTGGGGTTTTTATTTTATTTTATTTTTATTTTTTTGGAAGGGAAACTGGGAAAGGAGATATCATATGACATATAAATAAAGAAAATATCTAATAAAGAAAAGAAAAAGGATTTTCAAAAAGAAATACTAAGTGTGTCCATATCCACATGACGAGAGTAGTATGAAACAATAACCTTTAAAACTGTCTTCTTAGGCATTTTGCAGGTAAACAGCATGGATGGTTTCACATTTCAGCCGGTGCTGAAAGAAAGTAAGAGTTCTAGACACAGCCTGTGTCCAGGTTAAGCTTCTCACTGCTGTCATAAGTACCATGACTTAAAGCAGCTGAGGGAGAGAGGGCTTTTGTCATATTGCAGCTCAGAGTCCGTCCTGCAGGAAGACAAGGCAGAAACCGAGAGGCAGGAACTGAAGCAGAGGCCATAGAGAAGCTCTGCTTACTGGCTTAATCTCCATGGCTTGCTCAGCTTGCCTTCTCAGGGAGGCACTGTCCACAGTGAGCTAGCAGGTACCTCCCACAATTATTAACCAAGAAAATACCTCTACATGATGGCCTACAAGCTAATCTGATAGAGGCGTTTTCTTAATCAAGGTCCCCTCTTCCCAGATATCCCTAGCTTGTATCTAGTTTACAGAAAAGCAGCGCTGCCTCCCATGTGCAGTCTTGAAAAATTGAAATATCTTAAGAAAGTACTCTGTGGTCTCCCTTTGGCCAAAAGCCACATTCTGTAAGCCCTATGTTTTGCTGGATGAAACTTATCAAAGACTCTTTCCTGTTTCAGACTGGGTGGGGAAATCCTTTGTGAGCCATAGGAAGAGAAAGAAAAAGAATCCCAAATCAGATAAGGAGCATTTGGAGCCAACTCTGGCAGCTCAGTCATGCTAGGCAGCTCTTCATTTACGATGCTCTGGAGTGCCCAGTGCCAACTCTCCAGCTGTTTTCCCAACAGTGGGACACCTAATTTTATGTGGTTTGCCATTCAGCTGGGTGAGCTCTGGACATTAATTATGTGATCAACTGGTAAGGTAAACCATAGAGTTAAGTCCTGAGTTGTCTGCAGGACAGAGTAAGACAGGTTCAGCAGATCCTCATCATGATTGCTCTACTCCACAGCCACTGGGGTGTGCTGTGTGCTGGGCCCACAACAGGACATTAGGAATAGCATAGCAAGACAGAGGCTTGAAATTAGATCTCTGTCAGCCTACATGGTCTAGGCAACAACCATCCACTTTTGCTTTAGTATCCTGAAGCACAGACAGGCTCTGGTGAGCCTAGATCCCTTCCTCAGAGTACTAACAGTGATCCTGAAGAGCTGTAGAAGGCAGCAGATGGCTTAGAGCACCTAAGATGAACTTACTGGAAATCACAGCCTTGGGGTTTGGAGTCACATGGTTGTCAAGGGAGAATCCCAGCTTGACCTCGGGCTCTCCTATGTTCCACAATAGAAGCTGGGACAGAGGGCAGAAGTGCCAGCAAAGCAGAGGATGGCACCACTAACTGTCTACAGAGTTGTTTTCAGCTGTGGCCATCAGCCAGGCTTCTCAGTCTAGCCGTCCGCCTCCCCCAAACCCCCAGAAACGTGCATTTCTATGGCTAGAGATCAGGGTGTCTGTATGTGAGCTCCTGACACTGGCCTTATTTACATGTTTTTAAATCTCTGAACAACCTGGAATTGCCACTGAAGGAAGAATGGCAGCCATAGGCAGCCAAGCCAGGGTTCTCGGGCTAACCAGGGAGTGTGCATTTTGCTCTTTGTTTTTGTGCCCTACTCATTTCTTTTCTTTTCTTTTCTTTCTTTCTTTTTTTTTTTTTTTTTTTTTTTTTTTTTTTTTTGCCCTATTCATTTCTAAAAGGAAAGGAATAAAGGAATAAGATGTGACATTTATGAAGCAAATGATGTAAAGCACAGCAATTAATTCAAAGTAAATAACAAAGATTAGGTAGCAAACAATTTAGAAAAAGGAAACATAATTGTTACGTTTCTTAATATAATTGTTAAGAAACTTGAAATAATCATTTCTGAGTCTCCTCATGGTCTAAGCATGGGGTGGAACTTGAAGGTTATGAGCTTTATGGGAAAATGTAAGAGGAAAATTTTACTAGCATATTCCACTAAGATCCGTAATAGGAGATCTTAATAATTAAACAACATAAGTAATGCCTTCATACCTATTTTAAAGGAATTAAACTAGCATGTAGCTGTTTTTATACTATCACTGAAAGTGAAAACTTCCTATAGAGTAGTTTCCTACTAACCTTTGCTCCGTTCACACAGTTAAACAAGCTGTGGGGACTGGACACACAACTGTTTGATGGTGACTGAATAAAGGGAAGGACTTACATATGCAATAAATAGCAAAATGACGTCACCCTTGCCATCTATGGTTTGTATGTTGAGCAGATGATCTTTCAAATAATGTGTCACAGCTGTCCCCACACTCGTGACACCATCCATAGCTGCCTGCCTTCTGGCTTCTGCCATTGCTCTTTGACAGGCTTTTGGCAAAGACTAAATGGCAGAGATAGTGTTCTGTTTTGAGGTTTGAAGATGCTAAGTGGTATTCTATGAAGGAGGGTCTATAGTCATGCCTCTAAGCAGAGCCAAAATATACCTAAAAACAAGGTTTGAGTCACTCTATACTTGAGTAAATGCTGTGAAAGTGTTGACCATACAACCCCTTGAATTGCAGGCACAGTGGTTGAAGAGAGCAATGGTTCTGATGAGGTGGAGAAGTCAGATGAAACAAAGATGTCCGAAGAGATACTGGCTTTGGTGGATGAGTTTCAGCAGGCCTGGCCTCTGGAAGGCTTTGGGGGAACATTAGAAATGAAGGGGCGACGTCTGGACCTGCAGGGAATACGGGTACTAAAGAGAGGACCCCAGGATGGAGTAGCCAAGAGCTCTTGCTATGGAGACTGCAGAAGTGAAGATGATGAAGCAACAGAGTGGGTAAGAATTTGCCTGCTCAGTGCTGAGAAGGCCCAGGTGGCCAAACCCCAAAGCCCACATTGTAAAGCCAGCATAATGCCATGTACTTGTAATGCCAGCACTGGGGAGGCAAAGACAGAAACCTGTGGCTTTCTGGCCAGCCACACCAGCCTTGTCAGGAACTCCAACTCAACGAGGGGGGTGGGGGGAAGATGACAGCTCCTAAAGACTCCTGGAAATTGTCCTCTGGCCTCCACACCCATGCGTACCAGTATGTACATAAGCACACTTGAATAACACATGCACACACATGTATCCACATATACACAAAGAGTTCACCAGCTCAATCCTCATGAAATTGTAGCCAGGTTTTGTACACTTGTACTGTATAAGTATGGTTCACAATGTAATTTTCTAGGAAACATGTTACATAAACATTATTGACTCTTCTGGGATGAGAGTAAACGGACGGTGTAAATCTCCCTCAAAGCCACAGACTAGTGATGGATGACGTGTGTTTCATATCTTCTGTGTACTCAGCAAGACTAAGTCACCTTGTTCATTTCAGTACCAACTTTTCATTTAGATTTTTAAAAATTAAACTTAGCTAGATGCAGTATGTACCTGTAGTCTCAGCACTCAGGAAGCTGAAGCAAGAGGATGAGCCCAAGAATCCAGACGTAGCCTGGGCGACATGGCAAGACTGGTCAATAAGAATAGTAATAACAACAATAATAATAATTTGAAGGGGAAAACTGGGCTGGGTTTTGGAAGATATTTTTCCTTTTCAAACTGTTTTCTTAAATTAGAGACTAAGACTCAGTGTAAAAAGCACTCACTGTTCTAGGGCACTCGTGAGCCCTTACCCTCATCTCATGTGCTAGCCAGCCACAGCAACACAAATGTCTAGTCCTAGCCTTCCCACAGGGACAAGGAGACAGAGATAGGAGCATCTCCAGAAGCTCTCTGGGCGGCTAGCCTGGATGACAACAATGAAGACACCCTGCCTCAAACAAGGTGGCAAAGCGAGTACCAGAGCTGGAAGGTTGTTTTCTGACCTCTACACAGCTATGTCCTGCATGAGCTGCACTACCTACCCCACACACAGACACATGAATACACACAATATATTCACATCTCTCACACACAGATTTTTAATTGATTTATAATAAGTCACCCAATCCTGTGTGGTTGCACATACAGTAGTGAGTGTAAGACCATCCCCTGGAGCATGTTCAACCCATCTGGTGCCGAACCCATAACAGAAACTGACTCTTTCTCCCCCAGAGGTCATCTGCAGTGAGGCCTCATGAGCCCTGCCTGCATGAAGGTAGCCATAGCTGCTCTGGGTTTATGAGCACAGTAGACCTGCCATTTCCAGAAGACAGTTTTACTCCAGCTTGCCCTGCCTCTGGCTCCAGACCTTCTGCCCTCTCTCTCTCCATTGTCCCTGAGCCTTTCGAGAAGAGGATATGATACAGATGTCCCGTTTCTGGGTGGACAATCAGTATCTGGGCAAGTTCTGAGTTTCTGAGTTACCCACCATTCACTACATAAAGAAACGTCTCTGCTGGGGTCTGAGAACTGCACTAACAGTGGGTACAGAGATACAGATTTCAGAGGCAGAGATAGGATAAGGTGTCCATTTAGCAGAGTAATAGTAATAGATCCACCCCACCCAACCCCCAGGAACCATGGATTCTTGGCCAGATTTCCAGTACTAGGCATTCCTTCCCTCCTGGAGCAGACCTTAAATCCAGTCAGGTGACAGTTGCTGATCCCAATACACCAGGCCAGTACTGCACCCATGAGTACATCTTGCCATACAGGATGTTCTTATTCACAGCTAGATAAAACTATCAATGACTTTTTTCCTTTAATAACTCGCTTAACACCTTCTTGTGTTGTTGAAGATAGCCAGTGGGAAGAAAGCTTCCTGGTCAGTAGCAACTTGATTTTTCCATGTCCTCTAACCAAAGTCTGTGTTGTCTCCAGGACAGGCTCTTATTATTGAGTTCTGCTGGGCTAGGTTATCCTTAAAACCACTGGAATCTATAGTGAGCAACAAATTAAGATTCATTGGTCTCATTTGTTTCTAACATGTTTTTGATTCCCAGATCACATTCCAGGTCAAACGTGTAAAGAAACCCAAAGGAGATCATAAAAAGCCTCCTGGGAAAAAAGTAGAGGCAAATCAAGCAGAAAATGGACAACGTTATCAAGCAAACTTAGAGATCACTGGCCCAAAGGTGGCATCTCCTGGGCCCCAAGGTAAGTGAGGATGTCTGACATCTCATTTCTTACTCCTGGTCACTGTCTCGTTTCTCATAGGAGATGTGTTTTATGACTTAGAGCAGTTCCGATGTGAGGTTAGAGGACCTTATCAGTCACTAGTATAAGAAAATTTCCATTAACTATTTAGGTTGAAGGCCACTGCCATACACCCAGCTGAGTTTCTTCCCCAGAAGTTAAAAAGTAGCAATAGAATTCCTTTTTTAAAAACATTATATCTCTTTTAAAGTAATATTTTTACTATCTTAGAGTAATAATTCAATTCATTAAAATCTGTCTTATTTAACTAAGTTAAGTAAATAAAATATTGTCTAATGCAGAGGGCAATGGTAGGATATATAGAGTAGAATCAGCTCATCCTAACTCAGGACACACCTTCATCAGTCCTACATGTCCTAGGAGGGTGCCTTGCCATGACAGAGGTTAAAAACTTGGATTGGTTGTGCTGCTTAAGACTTGTGTTGAGTTACAGAAGGCAAACACCTCCTTCTAGAAAGGACAGCCAGATGTAAAGCATGGAAGTGACCGTTCTGAGGGGTTAAATGTCACCGTAAGAAGACATCACAGAAGGTCAATAGTGTTTATAGCATCTCATGTTAAGGACGTTCCAAGGTAGAGAAATACAAAAGATAATTGTGACACTAGGGAGGCAAAACTAAAGTCTGAGCAATGTGATTTTGCAGAATACTTTTATATATTTTCCATGCCCGGGGGGGTGGTATCAATATCATTTAAAGACCATAAAAAATGTGGTAGTAAGATAAAATATATGCAGCTACTTTATCAGACAAACCCACAGCACTCCTAGTGTAACAGAAGGTCCAGTCAGCAGCAGCCAGAAAGAGCAGACATAAATAGTTAAGGTTTTTGCTTACCAAATTGTTGTAACAGTGAAGATCAGCAGAGCAGGCGTGAGGTTAGTGTGACAGATGGGTCAGAGAAATTTAGAACAGTGATAATACGTCTGTTAATGCACTTGAGAAAAGTGGTCTCATATATACCAAAAATATGTCACAGAGTTCCTTATCCTAGTAACTGATAAGCAACCTATACACTGCACTTTCCTAGTTAACTACAGCAAGTGTGTGGCACATGCTGTGCAGCAAAGAAACACAGTACAGAAAGTCAGGAAAGACAGTGTATCAGTGGTGAGGATGTTCCCATCCCAACAGTGAACACACTGTGTCTTAGTGTCTTATCAACTGTATTTTTCTCACATTTCAATATCTCTGATACATGAGATACATGTCACAGATGATGTATGTAAGAGTTGGCAAGGTTTTTTCCTGTCATAAATTATCTGAAGTTGTCTATCCTGTGGAGTTGATGGCCTCTTGGATCAGCTATACTGGCCTAGCAAGCAAGCACATGAAACAGTAGAAGCAGGTCACAACAGCAGTGCACATGCTCTATGGATGCTAAGAGAACTGTAGGTCATTTGTGTTTTCTTTGTGGCCTTTCCATTTTACAGATATTTTCTAATGATCCTACAGTACTTTAAAGAAACTAAAAGCTTCTCACAAAGGGATAACTAAAGCCTACATGGCTGAGATTATATGAGGACATCTGGGCGGGTGTGTTTGCTTGCTTGCTTGCTTGTGGCACTGGGG